>NC_069500.1:1291401791-1291691284 GCF_027579735.1 Bombina bombina | reverse complement strand
TTAAAATTGTGCAAACATTGCTCTTAAAAATATTAATAAAAAATCCAAATTTAGTATAAGGCTCACAACAGAAATTCAACTTTGTGTTTACCACATACACATACACAAATTTATACAAATAATAGCTAAATGAATAGTTAAAAACAAATTGTTATGTAACAGATATAGCATTTAAAATTGTGCAAACATTGCTCTTAAAAATATTCCTAAAAAATTCCAAATTTAGTATAAGGCTCACAACAGAAATTCAACTCTGTGTTTACCACATACACAAATTTATACAGCAATAATAGCTAAATGAATAGTTAAAACAAATAGTTAAATTGCAGATATGGCATTTAAAATTGTGCAACATTGCTCTTAAAAAATATTCCTAAAAAATTCCAAATTAAGTATAAGGCTCACAACAAAAATTACTTTGTGTTTACCACATGCACATAATAGGTGAAATATATTAGTCAGTTATATAATATTATCTAACCAATAATGTTCTCGATTCTATGCAATGCTCCTAAATATTGCCAATAGTGACTAATGTGTAAGGCTCTGAATAAGACCTTTAACTGTGTGTTTAACACATACGCATTGTCAAGTAAAAAATATTGTGACAGCAATAAGCTAATGTAAAAAATGTGTATCAAAAAGTTGTGTGCAAAAATTAGTGTACAAAAATTATTAATGGTCAAAAAATAGGTTGATCTTCAAAAAACGTGAATTAGGAACAAAGATTGTGAAAAATGAAAAACCAAAAATTTACAAAAACATTGTGGTGTGTTCAAATAGTAACTTATATAAATGTAAATAATAGTCCAAAAAATAGTCCAACAGTGAAAACTTAATAGAAAAAATAATCCAACAATAAATTATAATAAGTAGTGTGTCTCTTTAAGAAAAAACAATAATCCTTAAGTGTTGTGAATCCTAACAGCAATAGTTATGGTGATTTTCCAAGTGTTTTATACTGAATAGCAGTGTCAGTACTTGCTAGACGTTTTCCAACCAAAATTCTATCTTCTTGGCAAATATTTTGTTATAATCCCTGGATGATCCTTCTGTAAAAGAAAGATATGATGGTGTAGATTGTTTTTAGATCAATAGAAAATGAAATTTTGCTTACCAGTCGACGCGTTTCAGTCACAAAGAGACCTTTATCAAGTCTTGATAAAGGTCTCTTTGTGACCGAAACGCGTCGACTGGTAAGCACAATTTCATCTTATTATAACTTTGATACAAATTTTTTACATTAGCTTATTGCTGTCACAATATTTTTTTACTTGACAATGCGTATGTGTTAAACACACAGTTAAAGGTCTTACTCAGAGCCTTACACATTAGCCACTATTGGCAATATTTAGGAGCATTGCATAGAATCGAGAACATTATTGGTTAGATAATATTATATAACTGACTAATATATTTCACCTATTATGTGTATGTGGTAAACACAAAGTTGAATTTTTGTTGTGAGCCTTATACTTAATTTGGAATTTTTTAGGAATATTTTTTAAGAGCAATGTTTTGCACAATTTTAAATGCCATATCTGCTATTTAACTATTTGTTTTAACTATTCATTTAGTTATTATTGCTGTATAAATTTGTGTATGTGGTAAACACAAAGTTGAATTTCTGTTGTGAGCCTTATACTAAATTTGGAATTTTTTAGGAATATTTTTAAGAGCAATGTTTGTACAATTTTAAATGCTATATCTGTTACATAACTATTTGTTTTAACTATTCATTTAGCTATTATTGTTGTATACATTTGATTGTTTATACATGGATCCATGTTTTTAACTTATTTGTGTACTCAATAAATTGTTTATTGTAATCGTTTGATAATATTGCATTAGGTCCAGACCGAGCCTTCGTATAGTTGGCGCTTTGGTATACCTTATTAGTTTCATCGTTCCATTTTGACAACTAGGTGTCAAATTATCAAGCCAGAGGTCTTATTTAGTAGGCGCTAGGTGTACTCCAATATTAATGTAAAAAATAACTCCACAATAATCTCAGTCAAGCCAAATCAAAAGTTATTGGTCGTTTCTGGTTAATAGAAAATGTAATAATTTCTTTAGCTCTGAGATAGGCAATAATAGCAGCTGTTGTACAGTGTGCGGTATTAATCCTTTGCCATCAGACAGAGCAAGCTGTATAATTCACCAACACCATACAACCCTTGTCAAAGGCAGAAGACAAATTGATTGGCGTTTCATCATCAATACATACAAATAAATGTAGCAGCAACTTTTTAGTACAGCCCCTTTGTCAAGCTAACCCACATTACCTGTTTACAGCCAATAAACTCCTAATCCACAAATCCATCACTAATCAACTTATAGGGGAGGATCCAATCTTTTCAATTGATTATTCCATCTTAAAGGGATAGACCTTTATTTTATGTCCTTAAAGGGAAAGTCTACACTAAAATTGTTATTGTTTAAAAAGATAGATAATCCATTTACTACCCATTCCCCAGCTTTGCACAACCAACATTGATATATTAATATTTATTACATTTAAACTTCTAAATGTCTGCCTGTTTCAAAGGCTCTATAGACAGCCTCTTAATCACATTTTAACACAACACATACTAAATGCAAGTCAATAGATATTAATATAACAGTGTTGGTTGTGCAAAACTGGGAAATGGGTAATAAAGGGATTATCTATCTTTTTAAACAATAAAAATTATAATTTAGACTGTCCCTTTAGGGGAACATAGCTCCTAACTAATACTATTTCCCTCCCCTTTTTGTGTAGGATATTTCCTAAGCTAAATACTAGTGAACCCATATGCAGAACAACAAAATAAACCCATCTTATTCAAATTAAAGGAATTGAATAATATTCCCTGTTCAACCTGTAAGGATGCAATGTGTGTAGCATTCTAATCCATTTGGCTTCCCTAAAAAGTAGATCCCTAACCATTAGGTGACACCTTAAGGTGAAGATAGGGGAGTGGGTATATATATATATATATATATTATATAATATATATATATATATACCAGCAGAAAATAGTGTTATATAACAGATGTCAACTGGGACATGTATATCCACTATCACAGTCTATATTATTACAGTGCGTACAAAAATACATATGTACTACACCACATATAAAGTCCAAAAAATACGTATGTATGGTACACAGGTAGGCAGCTCTCCTCAAGGTATAAGGCCATCCACTTCCAAGTTATTCTAGAAAAGAGTAGAGAAGGCGCCACATAGCATAATTCTGTAAGTTATATTTATATAATATGCTGAATATGATACACTCACATTTGGAAAAGCACTAAACGTAGTGCAAACTGGGCAGAGGATCCTCAGAGTTATCCGGTAAAACTTTCCTCTTGGCACATGAAACACAGATTGTTATGGTAACTCTCCCCTCGCAGTAGATTGGTGTTTGGTTAACTCTTGGGATCCACCTCTCTGCTCCAAACTGTCAGGTAATGGGATTAAGTTACCAAAGAATTTAAAAATAGCAAGTTGCTTAAAAACAAGTGTTTATTTAACACAAACGATGTACAGACGCATTTCTCAGTATCCAAACTGTTTTATCAGCTGATCTGCCTGATGAAACAGTTTAGATACTGAGAAACACGCCAAGAGGAGAGTTTTACCGGACAACTCTGAGGATCCGGTGTGCCCAGTTTGCATTACGTTTTAGTGCTTTTCCAAATGTGAGTGTATTATATTCAGCATATTATATAAGATATAATTATTACAGAATTACGCTATGTGATGCCTTCTCTACTCTTTTCTAGATCCCTAACCATTCCCACTTCTTCTGACATCAAAAACCTCAAATGACTAACCTAATGTCATTTTTTTCTCAAAATATGAGGTATGGGGTGATTCTGCAGCTTAGGGTTAGGATAAATCTAAATTCTTATTTCTGCCCCAGTGCCTGATTACATTGTGATACTACAAATACGTTCCTTTACTCTCCTTGCATGCGCAGAAAAATACTTTCTGATCTGAGATAATAATTTTTTTTTACAATATTTAAATAGAAAATGTGCACAGATTTTTCACAAATCTTCAACATGGAAAAAAAATAGTGGTTTCATCCCAGATTATATCCTGGCATCATTCAGTTCCAGTCCTGAAGACCTGAACTGAGGCTTGGGGTGTATGGGGACTTGCAAGTGGCATAACAAGCCAAGGCTTCTAGTGCGTGCCTGTGCATCACATTCTGACAGCGCAGCTGAGCTGTGCTTGCAGTTTTGACTGTGAGGGAGTAGGCTGCAGCAGGCAGACACATTTCAGTATGGGACCACACAGTGAGTGCTTACAGCTCTTCCCCTTGTCCTCTTCAAAGATTAGCTAGTGCTGCTGCAGTAGTGATAGCTGCGCTAGTGATTGTGAGCTAGAGCAGGCGGCAGATGATCAGGATGGAGCTAGTACAGAGCTGACAGCTGCAATAGCAGTAACTTAACAGTAAGGCCCTCATCCTGCCCCTGGAGTAGGGGCCTTATCTTTAGCCCTAGAGAACTGACCCTTGCAATAGCCCTTATGTTGAAGCCCTGATCTGGTGTGGGAGCCCAGTTTCTGGTGTTGGGGCCCTGTGCCTGAATGGGGTGTTGCTTTGGTGGGGAGTGGGCTCTGGAGTGTGGGATCTGGTCCCGGTGTGTGGTGTGTCACTGTGGGGCCCTGGAGATTGGTGGCCGGCTCTGGTGGTGGTGGGGCAGGGAGGTGGTGATGTTAGGGGGCATCTAAGGTGGGGTGGGGCATAGGAGGTAGTGTGGAGGGCCCTTCCCTAAATTTTGCTGGGGGCCCTGGTTTGTATCAGGCCCCCGTTCAGTATGAATTTTGACAACATTATTAATTTGTTAATGGCAATTCATTAACCCCTTGTTTCACATGGGAACATCTTCAGGACAGCAGAGGAAAAACTGTACAGCAGCTTAAACGTAAAGAAAATAAAGCCAGCAGCAGCAAAAAAAACATAATTCGTTTTAATGTATTCTTTTTTTTATTGGCTATGAACAAAAGTGGAGCTGGCATACTATAATTATAATCTGACAATGAACTAGCTGGATATCATTTTTTAATATTGTAAATCTCAACTCAACTTTGGAACCCCCGCGTTTAGAGTAGAAGCAAACAAACAAAGGAACTCATTTTTTTGCTACTCAATCATTTGTTCCTTTGTTTATTCATTAAAGAGTTCTCATTTTTTCGATTTGAAACAGATGCTAAAGAATACAGAAACATGAGCACATCATGTCTAGTACTGGAACTTGTCAATCACTTATAAGATGTATCTGTAGCTTTGCCATAAACTAACATCATATAGGACAATATTATAAATGCATTAACACCTTGCTTGCCAAAATTGTTTTTCAACAGCCTAGCTACACCCTTCATTTAACTTATTTGGTTGAACCAATCTGGAATTTTACTGGAGTAGCCATTATCATTTTTTTTTAGCAAAATCTTCATTGTTTCACAGTTCTTATTTTGTCATCTACAGTCAAGTAACTACAGGTATGTTGCAGGGTTAGCCTTGTGTGCCCGCTGTGTGCTCAAACTGTTTCAGAATTGGAAAACATTTTATTTTCAGACTTAAGGCCTGGTGATCAGAAACTGGCAAAAGGTTTTTGTTTTTTAACACTATAATATAATGTATCCAGAGCCCTGCATAGCTAGATAAACAGCTCTCAAGCTAAATTTGCCTTTCTAAAATGATTTGATTGAGGGAGCTCGCAGTACTGAAGAGACTTATTGGATAATCTCACCAGATTGGAGAGCTTTAGATCACTGAACCTTTAAAGAGATACTAAAGTCAAAATAAAACTCCCATCATTCAACTTTTCAATTTACTTCTATTATCTAATTGGCTTCTTTTTCTTTGAATCGTTTGCTGAAAAGCATACTTAGGTAGGCTCAGGAGCAGCAATGCACTACTAGAAGCTAGCTGCTGATTGGTGGGTGCAATATCCTGCCTCTTGTCATTGGCTCACACCAATGTGTTCAGCTAGCCCCAGTAGTACATTACTGCATTCAACATAGGATATCAAGAGAATGAAGCAAATTTTATAACAGAAGTACATTGGAAATTTGTTTAAAATGATATGCATATTTCATGAAAGAAAGAAAAAAAGGTTTCATGTCCCTTTAAAGTAGAGAAAAGGGGAACAAAATATTGAAATACACTGCAATTTTTTTTTACTGCACATAAAACATTTTATATACAATCTTAAAGCTTTTATTGTCCATTTAATCAGTGCGGTACCAAGAAGAAAACCTTCTGAAACTCTACCAGAGGGAATCATTGCAAAATATTTAAATGGTAAGGATTAAATTCTAAAATACGATTTCCTCTGTGTCTGCTCTCTGTGAGACTGCAATATTCTTCAAGCCTATTTAAACGGACACTAAACCCATTTTTTTTCTTTCATGATCCAGATAGAGCATGCAATTTTAAGCAATTTTTAATTTACTCCTATTATCAAATGTTCTTTGTTCTCTTGCTATCTTGGTTCAGCACCTGGGTAGAGCTTGATGATTGATAGCTAAATTTAGGGGCCCTGTAGTGTGGGATCTGGCCCTGGAGGGTTGGGGCCCTGGGGGGAGGGTCTGAGACTGTGGGTGCGAGGCAGGCAGCTGGGGGCCAGGTTAATTTCAGTCGCCCTGCCAAGATCCCTGCTCCTCAAACCCTTTTGCTTGAAGCAACATATTCAAGCTTAGGTCTTTTGGCTTAAGACATCTTGGTCGCTAAACAAGAACCTGTCTCCAGTTAGGGGCCCAGAACCAGGGAACTCTTATGCAGGAGGTAGGTGTTGAAAGCAACAGGTAAGCTGATGACATTCAGTGTTGTAATAAAATATACCAGCATTTGGCAGTGTTTGCAACTGCAGCACCAGCTTAATCTCCTAACTTGCTCCCAGGCCCTAAATCACAAATATGCAGGTTTATCTCTCATCTGAGAGAGCCTAATGTGTGTCATGTGCTCTGTGTTCATTGCTGCTTATGTCATTGCTTCCTGGTCTCCTTATAAAGCAGCAGTCACACTAGTTCTCTCCTCTATGAAGCAGCCAGGAGGGTCTGATGTTGGTTGATGATCACAAAAGGGCGAAAACATCGTGGGTCTGATGTAGTATGAGATAGATAATGATTGTTAAACCACGGCAGTCTGAGACCAAAAGCAGAGAGAGTTGCATTCTGTGTGTATTATGTAATTGTAGATATGACGTTTGTGGATAGGTCATCTGCACTGTTGCTTGATGGGTGTCATATAATTGTAAATGTATTTATTTTTAACTGTATTTTCAGCACTTGTTTTACTGCTTCGGAAGTAGTAAAGTAAGCAATTATGAAACTGGCTACTGCAATAAAAATCAGCCTTATCTATGACTTTATAAACATTGCTCTGAAACAAATTGTAAGAGTATGATTCATTAAAGCTGCACTAAAGTCAAAATTAAAATTAATAAACTGGAGCTAATAATAAACAACTTTCCAATTTACCTCCATTATGAAAAATATGAAGTCTTTTATACGCACACTTTCTCAGACACCAGCTACTACTGAGCATGTGCAAGAGTTTTATGATTGGTGATAACTTTACCATAATACAGAGGGAGGGAAAGTGGAATTAACTTTGGAATTTGCTAGAAAAAAAAGTGTACTACTCATTTGAAATTCAAAGTCAGTGCTATTGCATTGTCTTTGTATGATCTATTTGACAGTTATGCAATTCTATTGTATTTAGCAATAATCCTTTAAAAGGGCATTACAGCTATTATTTAAGTGCACAATAGTGCATTTCAATTATATTGCAAAACTGCTGCAGTTTTGCAATATAATTGTAGTAGCAAAAAGCGCTATCACAGCTTTTAGTGAGAGCGTATCCTGTATATGTGCATGTGAAGCATACATAGGTATTCTACATGCACCAGCATTTTAAAAGAACGTCTACTCAGAGAGCAGGTCCTGCTTTGCATTGCATTAGTAATGGTCAGTTTTCATGACACACTGCTTAAAATGTGATGCAGACTTTAGATTTTCATACTCTATTTAACGCAGTGATTAGTTTGCACACTCTAGTGACTTATTAATAATGCCCCTAACTGGCCCCAGGAGACAATAAAACCTTTCAGGGTATTTATTTTATTTATATATTATTTTTAACAATTAATAAACATTTTGAAACTGTATCTGCAAATTATTCCAGACTAATCTTTGATATAAATACATCATCACATTTAGCATTTATTTAGAGCTTACTAACGGCTAGATTTAGAGTTTTGTCGGTAACGACCCGCGTAGCTAACGCCGGCTTTTTTTGGCCGCACCTTTAAAATAACTCTGGTATTGAGTCATATAATGTCAGGTTAGGCTCCAAAAAAGGAGCGTAGAGCATATTTAACGCAAATGCAACTCTCGATACCAGAGTTGCTTACGGACGCGGCCAGCCTCAAAAACGTGCTCGTGCACGATTCCCCCATAGGAAACAATGGGGTGTTTGAGCTGAAAAAAAACCTAACACCTGCAAAAAAGCTGCGTTCAGCTCCTAACGCA
Source organism: Bombina bombina (assembly GCF_027579735.1). Taxonomy (NCBI): domain Eukaryota; kingdom Metazoa; phylum Chordata; class Amphibia; order Anura; family Bombinatoridae; genus Bombina; species Bombina bombina. Next base: position 1,291,682,754 of record NC_069500.1, on the reverse strand, counting down.
GCCCCATTGTTTGCTATGGGGAAACACTTCCTACGTCTGCACCTAACACTCTACATGTACCCCGAGTCTAAACACCCCTAACCTTACACTTATTAACCCCTAATCTGCCGAGCGGACCTGCATATTATTATTAACCCCTAATCTGCCGCTCCGTAAACCGCCGCTACTTACATTATCCCTATGTACCCCTAATCTGCTGCCCTAACATCGCTGACCCTTATATTATATTTATTAACCCCTAATCTGCCCCCCACAACGTCGCCTCCACCTGCCTACACTTATTAAGCCCTAATCTGCCGACCGGACCGCACCGCTATTATTATAAAGTTATTAACCCCTAATCTACTAACCCTATCATAAATAGTATTAACCCCTAATCTGCCCTCCCTAACATCACCGACACCTAATTTCAATTATTAACCCCTAATCTGCCGACTGGAGCTCACCGCTATTCTAATAAATGTATTAACCCCTAAAGCTAAGTCTAACCATAACACCCCCTAAATTAAATATAATTTTAATCTAACTAAATTAATTAACTCTTATTAAATAAATTATTCCTATTTAAAGCTAAATACTTACCTGTAAAATAAATCCTAATATAGCTACAACATAAATTATAATTATATTATAGCTATTTTAGGATTAATATTTATTTTACAGGTAACTTTGTATTTATTTTAACCAGGTACAATAGCTATTAAATAGTTAAGAACTATTTAATAGCTAAAATAGTTAAAATAATTACAAATTTACCTGTAAAATAAATCCTAACCTAAGTTACAATTAAACCTAACACTACACTATCAATAAATTAATTAAATACAATACCTACAAATAACTACAATGAAATAAACTAACTAAAGTAAAAAATAAAAAGAACTAAGTTACAAAAAATAAAAAAATATTTACAAACATAAGAAAAATATTACAACAATTTTAAACTAATTACACCTACTCTAAGCCCCCTAATAAAATAACAAAGCCCCCCAAAATAAAAAAATGCCCTACCCTATTCTAGATTACTAAAGTTCAAACCTCTTTTACCTTACCAGCCCTGAACAGGGCCCTTTGCGGGGCATGCCCCAAGAAGTTCAGCTCTTTTGCCTGTAAAAAAAACATACAATACCCCCCCAACATTACAACCCACCACCCACATACCCCTAATCTAACCCAAAACCCCCTTAAATAAACTAACCCCAGAAGATCTCCCTACCTTGAGTCGTCTTCACCCAGCCGAGCCAAATTCTTCATCCAAGCGGAGCAAGAAGAGGTCCTCCATCCGGTAGAAGTCTTCATCCAAGCGGGGCAGAAGAGGTCTTCCATACGATTGAAGTCTTCATCCAAGCGGGATCTTCCATCGTCATCCATCCGGAGCGGAGCGGCAGGATCCTGAAGACCTGTGAAGCAGAACATCCATCCTGGCGGACGACTGAACGACGAATGACGGTTCCTTTAAATGACGTCATCCAAGATGGCGTCCCTCGAATTCCGATTGGCTGATAGGATTCTATCAGCCAATCGGAATTAAGGTAGGAATATTCTGATTGGCTGATGGAATCAGCCAATCAGAATCAAGTTCAATCCGATTGGCTGATAGAATCCTATGAGCCAATCGGAATTCGAGGGACGCCATCTTGGATGACGTCATTTAAAGGAACCGTCATTCGGCTAGTAGGCGTCGGGAGAAGAGGATGTTCCGCGTCGGATGGAAGATGATGACTCCCGAAGAAAGAAGATTGAAGATGCCGTTGATAGAAGACTTCATGGATCATGGACCTCTTCAGCTCCCGCTTGGATGAAGACTTCAGCCGGATCATGGACTCTTCAGCTCCCGCTTGGATGATGACTTCAGCTGGATCATGGACCTCTTCAGCCCCCCGCTTGGGCTTGGATCAGGACATCGGAGGAGCTCTTCTGGATCGATCGGTGAACCTGGTATGGTGAAGATAAGGTAGGAAGATCTTCAGGGGCTTAGTGTTAGGTTTATTTAAGGGGGGTTTGGGTTAGATTAGGGGTATGTGGGTGGTGGGTTGTAATGTTGGGGGGGGTATTGTATGTTTTTTTTTACAGGCAAAAGAGCTGAACTTCTTGGGGCATGCCCGCAAAGGGCCCTGTTCAGGGCTGGTAAGGTAAAAGAGCTTTGAACTTTAGTAATCTAGAATAGGGTAGGGCATTTTTTTATTTTGGGGGGCTTTGTTATTTTATTAGGGGGCTTAGAGTAGGTGTAATTAGTTTAAAATTGTTGTAATATTTTTCTTATGTTTGTAAATATTTTTTTATTTTTTGTAACTTAGTTCTTTTTTATTTTTTGTACTTTAGTTAGTTTATTTCATTGTAGTTATTTGTAGGTATTGTATTTAATTAATTTATTGATAGTGTAGTGTTAGGTTTAATTGTAGGTAATTGTAGGTATTTTATTTAATTAATTTATTGATAGTGTAGTGTTAGGTTTAATTGTAACTTAGGTTAGGATTTATTTTACAAGTAAATTTGTAATTATTTTAACTATTTTAGCTATTAAATAGTTCTTAACTATTTAATAGCTATTGTACCTGGTTAAAATAAATACAAAGTTACCTGTAAAATAAATATTAATCCTAAAATAGCTATAATATAATTATAATTTATGTTGTAGCTATTTTAGGATTTATTTTACAGGTAAGTATTTAGCTTTAAATAGGAATAATTTATTTAATAAGAGTTAATTAATTTCGTTAGATTAAAATTATATTTAATTTAGGGGGGTGTTAGGGTTTAGACTTAGCTTTAGGGGTTAATACATTTATTAGAATAGCGGTGAGCTCAAGTCGGCAGATTAGGGGTTAATAATTGAAGTTAGGTGTCGGCAATGTTAGGGAGGGCAGATTTGGGGTTAATACTATTTATTATAGGGTTAGTGAGGCGGATTAGGGGTTAATAACTTTATAATAATAGCGGTGCGGTCCGCTCGGCAGATTAGGGGTTAATAAGTGTAGGCAGGTGGAGGCGACGTTGATGGGGGCAGATTAGGGGTTAATAAATATAATATAGGGGTCGGGGGTGTTAGGGGCAGCAGATTAGGGGTACATAGCTATAATGTAGGTGGTGGCGCTTTGCGGTCGGCAGATTAGGGGTTAATAATTGTAGGTAGCTGGCTGCGACGTTGTGGGGGGCAGGTTAGGGGTTAATAAATATAATATAGGGGTCGGCGGTGTTAGAGCAGCAGATTAGGGGTACATAAGTATAACGTAGGTGGCGGTTGGCAGATTAGGGTTAAAAAAATGTAATCGAGTGGCGGCGATGTGGGGGGACCTCGGTTTAGGGGTACATAGGTAGTTTATGGGTGTTAGTGTACTTTAGAGTACAGTAGTTAAGAGCTTTATGAACCGGCGTTAGCCCAGAAAGCTCTTAACTACTGACTTTTTTTCTGCGGCTGGAGTTTTGTCGTTAGATTTCTAACGCTCACTTCAGACACGACTCTAAATACCGGAGTTAGAAAAATCCCATTGAAAAGATAGGATACGCAATTGACGTAAGGGGATCTGCGGTATGGAAAAGTCGGGCTGAAAAGTGAGCGTTAGACCCTTTTTTTAATGACTCCAAATACCGGAGGTAGCCTAAAACCAGCGTTAGGAGCCTCTAACGCTGGTTTTCACGGCTACCGCCAAACTCCAAATCTAGTCCTAAGTCTTTAAGCTCTGTAGGTCAAAAGATCTGCATAGAATGAAGTATTTAAAACTATTTTTTTAAGAAGTTGGGCAAGGTTTTTAAGATTCCCTTAAAGGGATACTAAACCCATTTTTTTCTTTCATGATTCAGATAGATCATACAAATTTAAGCAACTTTCTAATTTACTACTAACTTCAATTTTTTTTGTTCTCTTGTAATCTTTATTTAAAAAGCAGGAGTTTAAAGCTTAGGAGCCAGCCCATTTTAGGTTCAGCACCCTGGATAGCACTTGCTTATTGGTGACTACAGTCAGCCAACCAATAAGCAAGCGTAAACCAAGCTTTACATTCCTGCTTTATAAATATACAGTAGATAGTAAGAGAACAAAGGGAATGTATTAATAGGAGTAAATTAGAAAGTTGCTTAAAATTGCATGCTCTATCTGAATCATGAAAAACAATTTTTGGATTTAGTATCCCTTTAAGTATGTTAAAGGGAAATAATAGTCAAAGAAATTAAATGCTCTAATCCGTTGAGATTGTCATTTTTTTCACTACTGTTATGCTTAACCCTTGCAAAGGGGTTAATCACACTGTAGAAATACCACTAGGGACTCGCAGAGCACTGCTGGTCCCTGAAAGGAAAACACAGCTGATCCAATGAGCAGCACTTGTTGCACAGCTCAGATATGGAACTAGCCTTACTGATCAGCCTTTTTTTCCACTCTGAACCAGCAGTGCTCTGCAAGACCTGAGTGGTGCTTCTACTGTGTGTTTAACCCTTATGTCGGGTTATATGTATGTGTCTATAATATATATATATATATATATATATATATATATATAGTCCCCCCCAGCATAATTTTTTTATAATTCATATATAACATTGGTGATTGTGAAAACAACCATATTATCTCTAAGTCAATTCTATCAGCATCAAAGTATCATACTCTCATTCTGAGACCTAACTATTGATAAACCTTTTCAAGACCAAATGTCTTTTCATTAAATGGACAGTCTACACCAGAATCTATATTGTTTAAATCCCTTTATTACCCATTCCTCCGTTTTGCATAACCAACATGGTTTATATTAATATACTTTTTACCTCTGTGATTGCCTCGTATCTAAGCCTCAGCAGACTGCCCCTTATATCAGTTCTTTTGACAGACTTGCATTTTAGCCAATCAGTGCTGACTCCATGTGTGTGAGCACAATATTTATCTATATGGCACACATGAACAAATGCCCCTCTAGTTGTGAACCTTTTTAAAAATTAATTCAGATAAGAGGCGGCCTTCAAGACTAAGACATTAGCATATGAACCTACCTAGGTTTAGCCTTCAACTAAGAATACCAAGATAAACAAATCAAAATTGATGATAAAAGTAAATTGGAAAGTTGTTAAAAATGACATACCTGAATTATGAACATTTATTTTTGACTTGACTGTCCCTTAAAGACCAGTGCTGTAAACTATGTCCACTAATACTCATTTGACCATATTTTACTTACAAAATTACAAAAAAAGGGCATTTGGGCTCCATCTAGTGGTATATGTGGTAAGTTTATTGTAAATTGTTAATGAATAAAAGGACTTTATGATTGTTTTGAAGATAAATATTTTGGATAGAACATATATTCATAGGGCACATAAGAAAAATGTGATCACTTATTATGCTCTAATTTAAACCTTATACAATGTATACAAATTCTAAAAAGTAATAAAGTTCAGCTATTTTATTCATTTTTTTTTTTGAGTGAGAAGTTTACCTTCCTGAAGGTGCAACAGGAGAATACTGTACTAAGGCACCCAGACCGACAGCCTGTCTAAGCACAGCAAGTGACATAGTTTAACAAGATGGCATGTCACAGTGATGGGCAAACACATGCAGTATTTCTCAGACACACACACAAGTTGAATTCAGATAAGTTTTATGCCCCATAAATAGCATGGGACATATGTTCTGTAGTACTCCATTGTTGTGGTTAACTTTTACATTTAAAGGGATATGAAACCCAAAAAATATTGTGATTCAGACAGAGCATACCATTTTAAAAGGATTTCCAATTTACTTCTTTTATCAAATTTGCTTCATTCCCATGATATTCTGTTTTGAAGAGATACCTAGGTAGACATCTAGCGCACTACATGGCAGGAAATGGTGCTAGTGCTGCCATCTATTGCTCTTGCAAATAGATAACATTCTTGCAAAACTGCTGCCAAATAGTGCTCCTGAAATGGTCCGGTTCCTAAGCATATATCCATACTTTTTAACAAAAAATACCAAGAGAACAAAGTAAATGTAATAGTATAAGTAAATTAGAAAGTTGTTTAAAATTGCATGCTCTTTCTGAATCATAAAGAAAAAAATTGCGCTTCATGTCCCTTTAAGGCAATCAAAAACATTCCTCTACACATTAAGAGGATGGGTTTAGCTGATGTTCATTTTTTTAAAAGGATATTACCCAAATGATGAAACACTTGAACGTGATGCAGTATATCTGTAAAAAGCTGAGTAGAAAATATCACAAGAACATCTCTGGGGCACATGCTGCACTCTGAGTTTGCTACATAAATTATGTTTTTATTCTGTGGGAAAGTGATGAATGAGAACTTTTGCAATTTGTATAATTGCTGAACAGGAATTCATTTTTCTGACATGTAATAAAGATTACCACAGTATTAGTTTTTTAGACTTATTGATCTCAAAAAGGAATACTATGATTGTTACTGTGTAATATAAATAAAACAGCACTAAATAGCCTTGGGCTCTAGTCACCACCCAGAGAATTTAAAACGTGTTATACCATAGGGGCATTCTTGCGGCTACACTGGACTTGCTCAGAAGAGGCTGCATTTAGTACACAAGCTGTACTAAATTACTTTTTTAAAAAGGGAGAGCTTGTGATAGACAGGTTTTGCTTATGACACACATGAGAAGCAACATTACAAAGCTTAATTCGCACTGGGATAAGATAAGACCTATTTTTGGCTCGTTTCCATTGAGCCGTAAGCTACCAAAGTTGCCGGCAGCTAAAAGTAATTTACGGCTCCATTTTAGTACCAGGTTTTCAATAAATTATTTAGTGCATTTCGTGCAGCCAATAGGATTTCAGTAGCTCTCATCCTATTGGCTGATTTGAAAATATGAGCCAATAGGAATGCAAGGTAACCCAAATATAAAACAGGTAGCAAGCATTCAATCTTCAATGTGCGGCGGCGATTGCATGAAGAGGATCCTTCATGCTGGATGGCTCTGTGGCTGCCGGTCTTGCTCCGCGGCCACCTCCATTCCGCGCCGCCTTTACTTCGGATGAAGATAGAAGAGGTCCCCGCGCTGGATGAAGATGTCGCTGCCTAGAAGAATACCTTCTCCGCCGGACTTCAGAAATGGTGAGTACCTATTTGGGGGTTAGACTTAGGTTTTTATATTTTTTTTATTTCTTTAAATTAGGGCTTTTTTATTTGAATGGGCTGCAAAAGAGCTGATTGCCATTTTAAGGGCAATGCCCATACAAATGTCTCTTTAGGTGTAATGGGTAATTCAAGTTTTTTTAGTGTTAGGTTTTTTTATTTTGGGGGTTTGGTGGGTTTACTGTTAGCGGTTAATTTGTATTTTTGAGGTAAAAGAGCTGACAGCTTTAGGGCAATGCCTTACAAAGGTTCTTTTAAGGGCTATTGGTAGTTTAGTCTTAGATTAGGGGTGTTTTTTTTATAGGGATATTAGATTAGGTTTAAAAAAATATATTTTTGAGAATTTGGTTTATTTTTTTCTGTAACAATTAGACATTTTTTATTTATTTATTTTAAATTAAACTTACTTTTTCTTTAAAAGTAATGTTAGGATTTTTTATTTTAATTTTAATTTAGTATTTTTTTATTTTATGTGATGGGGTTAACTTAGGGGGTGTTAGGTTAGGGGGCTTAGTGATTAGATTAATATTTTGCTTTGTGGGGGATGGCGGTTTAGGAGTCAATAGGTTAAATAGGTACTTTGCATTATGAGGGGATGGCGGTTTAGGGTTAATAGTTTAAATAGGTAGCTTGAGTTGTGGGGGATGGCGGATTAAGGGTTAATAGTTTAACTAGGTAGATTGCATTGTGGGGGATGGTGGTTTAGAGGTTAATAACTTTCATTGTTAGTTGCTATGTGGGGGATGGCGGTTTAGAGGTTAATAATTTTTATTGCTAGTTACGATGTGGGAGGATGGCGGTTTAGAGGTTAATAACTTTTATTGTTAGTTGCAATGTGGAGGGTTGATGTATAGAGAGGTTTTGATGTGTTGGGTTTATTTTTGGGAGGCAAGTAAGATTTCAATGGGAAATAGGTCTCAAAAATTTTTGAGACCAATTTTTGTTAATGTATCGGCAGCCTCCGACAGTGTATTAACGGTTTGCACGGTCATTGGAAACCTGGTATTATTTATAGATTAGTGGCTTCTGATACTTTCTATGGGACACAAGTCCGGAGTCTGGTTGCCAAAACTGAGTTATAACGGGCTGTTGGAAGCAGTCGGTGAACGATATTGCTTCTGACAGCATATTTATTGGTTTGCGAGCGCACGCAAACCTAATTAAGGCTCTATGGAAACTAGCCCTTTGTTGGTGATTATCCACAGATGGATATGTTGGATAAGAATGAGTAAGTGCGCTCACCTAACCCTCAAAATTGGCTTCAAGATAATTCCCAAAGCGTAGTTAACTGTACTTCATGTGGCCATTGTGTATGTTGCAGATTTGTAGTAAGGACTAAACCTTTTCAACAAGTACAGAATTGAGTTACAAAATCAAAACGTTTTTTAATTGCTCCTCCAGTGGGTGATCTATTTACTTTTCTGTTATCTGTTTAAGGACAACTGAACATTGTGATGATATCAATGCATTCCCTAAAATATCATAATTCTAAACTTGATGATTTAAGGTTTATTGGTATTGAACAAGTTAATTTGGGAATGTGAGGTGGTAACAACGATAAAGTGCTGCTACAAAAACAAACAAAATGGATTTATAATTTAATAACTTTGTTTTCATATTTGGTCAAACTCCTCCCCTCGCCAGGGCTTCTTAATTTTACATATACCCCAATATTTTAAATCTTTAGTATTATTCTGATGTACTGTCCTAAAATGCTCATAAAAATGAGTATCCTGATCGCCTTTCTCAATCAAATTTAAATGCTCCCTTATTCTAGTATGTAGGGTCCTAGAGGTCTCTCCAAGGTATTGTTTCCCACACGAACACTGGATGAGGTATACTACCCCTTTATCGCTACACCTAATTGTATCCTTAATTTTATACTCTTTGCCTGTATTGGAAGAGGAATATCCTCTAAGTGTAGTACTATGTTGGCACGCTTTACAACTGTAGCAGGGGTAGTAACCACACCAAAATATTTTTCATATTGGTGGGTTTCCTATAAATAACAGTTGGTTTGTCTGCTATCAGATTGCCTATAATAGGATCGGACTTAATAAGGTGCCAATGCTTATTCAATATCTTCACTAGTTATTTATAAAGGCAATTTTAATTTGTGACAAATGGTACTTTTAAAACCTTTCAATTCACATTGTCCACAGTTGACACTGTTTTCTTAAGAGTGTCTTTCCTTTCTATATTTCTAACCATAGAAATGGTTGTTTTAAGATCATCTGGATTGTAACCCTTTTGAAGGAACATATTTTCTAGAATCTCCACTTGGGAATCGTAGTCAGTTAGTTTGGAACAGTTGCGTCTAATTCTAAGAAATTGTGGGGATGTTTTCAATCCAACATCTTAAATTACAACTGTTGGCAGGTATATAGTTGTTGACGTTGACTGTTTTAAATTGATTCTAAGTGTTTTAACTCGCTTTGGTCTATATAGATGTCCAAATCTAAGAATGTTATTGCCTGTTTACTCATGGTGTATGTGAATTCTTAATTCAAAGTGATTCATATCTTCAAAGAAGAGTTTCAGACTATCTTCACTACCTTTCCAGACAATCAAAATGTCATCTATATATCGTTTAAAGAGTACAAGGTTTGCACCCAAGCTATGTCCCTGGATGAACTGACGTTCTTATTTGCCCATAAATAACCTTGTGCCCATCACTGTCCCTCTAGTTTGCAAGTATTGTTAAAAAGCAAACACATTGTTGGTTAGAATAAAATTGATGTATTCAAGGATAAATTGTTTATGTTTATGTTGTATGGCGTTTTCACTTTTAAGAAACCAGTTTACTGCTTCAAGGCCTTTGTCATGCGTAATGCTAGTGTAAAGAGAGCTAACATTACTCGTGGCCAATATATAATCCTCTTTCCACTGTAGACCTTGTAAAATATTTAATACTTCAGTGTGTGTCTTTAAGATATGAGGGTAATTGTTGCACATAGCTTTGTAATTGTCTATCTATGTACTGTGATAGATTTGAACATATTGAGGATATCCCTGAAATTATGGGACGCCCTGGGGGATTAACTAAACTTTTATGGATTTTTGGTAAGAAGTAGAATAATGCCATTTTTGGATTTTTTTATAAATAAAGTTAAATTCTTTTATATGAATTAGTCCTTCATCTCTTGCTCTTTTTAAAATTGTGTGCAACTTAGTGTTTACATTTTTAGTTGGATTTAATTGTAATTTAAAAAAAAAAATTGTATGTATCTGCATCATTTAAAAGACGGTTTGCTTCTTCTACGTATTTCACTGTATCCATAATTACTATCCCACCGCCCTTATTGGCCGGTTTGATAGTAATATCATGATCCCTTGGTAGATTGATTAGGGTGTCTCTTTCTTTTTTAGTCATGTTATATCTTATCTTTTTTATTATCATCAGTATTGATTTTGGCTATCTCTTGTGAGACTAACCTTTCGAAGACATCAATATTACTTCCTTTATTGTATATCGGATAAAATTTAGATTTTGGTTTGAGATCAGTGAAGGAAATCCCGTCTTGTAAGTTATTCGCTGTACTGGCCAATTTTTCTAAGGATTTTTAATGAAGTACCTCTTCAAAGTTAATTTTCTAACAAATTGTTTAATATGAAATGTGAGTTTCAAATTTATTTAGTTTAGCAGTTGGAGCAAAAGTTAATCCTATTTTAAAACTTTATTTTCATCTTCTGTGAGCAATTTCTGGCTCAAATTAAATATGCCTGTCTTTGCTATCTCCATTTCTTTTTCGCTTGTACGTCTTTTTCCACTTCCTCTAGTTCCTCTAGACTTTTTTTGTTCTTATTTTCCTTTGATCTAAGGGTGTTCCTACACCTAAAAAATCCCAGGAAGCACTGGGTCTAAGTGAATCGTTTTGAACTTGTGTTATATCTGCTATATTTATGTGTTTCTAACAGATTATATCTATTCCTTAAAGGGATAGTCCATTCTTTCGTTTTTGTTTGTCTTTGCTTATTTTCATTATAGGAGTAGTTATTATATTCACGATAATCATTGGAAAAATGGTTGATGTGATCACTGTTATAGTGGTTCACATGGTGGTGATTATAGTAGCTATTTTTATGTCTATCATTAGGATTCCTATTATCTTTTCTGTAATCACTTCTGTAATGTCTGTCATCGTACTCATAGATATCTTCCCACTCATTCTGTGTTCTGTCTAAAAAAGTCCATTACTTTAGACACTTGTATTACTGTTCATGTTGACTTTAATGTCCATAATAACGTTTTACTATCTGAATTCTAATAATAAGCATTCTAATATTAAGGATTCATTTTATTGAATTTGTTAATTGTTTATTCATTTAATCTGCTTTTTATCCGTTTTAAGAAGGGTTTTTAATTACAATGACCGGTCATTTGTATTTTTAGTAGGATTATTTAGCATTTAAACACACAAAGCAGTGTACTATATGGATCGATACTTCCCTTAAAGGGACATTAAACACTTTGAGATGGTAATATAAAATGATAAATTGTATATAAAACAGCTCTGCAATATACTTTCATTATTTATTTTGTCCTCTTTGCCTGTAATTCCATTCTGAAATTGTGAGCTTTTCAGTTCCTGTTAGAAATGAAAGTGCAGAACACTGTTAAATCCAGCACAACCATTGGCTGCACACTCTAATGACCTATGTATAACTGTCTCTAATTGGCCAAAGCAGAGAAGGTAACACAAGTTACAACATGGCAGCTCCCAGTGTTTTATAGACACTAAAACTTTACACTTATTTTTTCACTTTTTAAACAACTAATGAAACTTTAAAATATACATCTACATGTTACTCATGGACTAATCTTTTCTTTGAAAGTATCATTCTATCTAGTGTGTATTTAGTGTTTAATGTCCCTTTAAGAAATCAGAGCCGCAGCCATCCACAGTCTCTCCTGGAATCTGTGCAGATAGATAGGGTGTGCCAGGTGGAGGCGCAGGTTCACTCTGTCAATCGATTTAATCACTGTATATTAATCTTCCTCAGTTTTCATCTGTAGGCACATACTCCTGTTTCAGGGTAAAAGGATTGTGCTATGATACCAAATTAATATGTGGCCTGAAAATATATGCTGTGAGTATATACGCCTTATATGGTGTCTTAATTTGGTATCATAGCACAATCCTTCTACCCTGAAACAGGAGTATGTGCCTAGAGATGAAAACTGAGAAAGACTAATATACAGTGATTATTTAGCATTTAACATGTGTTAATATATTTTTAGAGATTCTAATGTACATCTAATAAATATTATATAATATTCTTTCAACTGTCTATATCTACTCTTATTTAGAATCTAACGGCTAGATTACAAGTTTTGCGTTATGAGTGAAAAAGCAGTGTTATGGCTCTTTTTCACTACCGCTGGTATTACGAGTTTTGCAGGTATAGGTGTACCGCACACTTTTTTGGCTGTAACGCAACGTAACTACCGCAGCTTTCAAAAAGTCCTTTTTCAATGGGACTTCCATAGCGCCGGTATTACGAGTTTGCCTGTCCGGCAAAAAAGTGAGCGGTACACCCTATACCGTCAAGATCCATACTGTAAACTGAAAGTCAGTAGTTATGAGTTTTACGCTACAAAGCTGTAGCATAAACCTCATAACTAAAGTGCTAAAAAGTACACTAACATCCATAAACTACCTATTAACTCCTAAACCGAGGCCCTCCGCATCGCAAACACTAAAATAAAATTATTAACCCCTAATCTGCCGCTCTGGACATTGCCGCCAATCAGCCAATAGAATGTGAGCTCAATCCTATTGGCTGATTGGATCAGCCAATAGGATTGAAGCTCAATCCTATTGGCTGATTGCATCAGCCAATAGGATTTTTTCACCTTTAATTCCAATTGGCTGATAGAATTCTATCAGCCAATTGGAATTCAAGGGATGCCATCTTGTATGACGTTTCTTAAAGGAACCTTCATTCTTCTTTAGCTGTCAAGAGAAGAGGATGCTCTGCGCCGGATGTCTTGAAGATGGAGCCGCTCCATACCGGATGGATGAAGATAGAAGATGCCGTCTGGATGAAGACTTCTGCTGGCTTGGATGAAGACTTCAGCCGGCTTGGATGAAGACTTCTGCCGGCTTCGCTGAGGACTTCTGCCACTTTGTTGAGGATGGATGTCTGGTCTTCAAAAACTGTAAGTGGATATTCGGGGGTTAGTGTTAGGTTTTTTTAAAGGGTTTATTGGGTGGGTTTTAATTTTTAGATTAGGCGTTTGGGCTGAAAAAGAGCTAAATGCCCTTTTAAGGGCAATGCCTATCCAAATGCCCTTTTCAGGGCAATGGGGAGCTTAGGTTTTTTAGATAGGTTTTTATTTGGAGGGTTGGTTGTGTGGGTGGTGGGTTTTACTGTTGGGGTGGTATTTGTATTTTTACTTTAGTAAAGTGGCGGCGACATTGGGGCGGCAGATTAGGGGTTAATAAGTGTAATGTAGGTGTCGGCGATGTTGGGGGTGGCAGATTAGGGGTGTTTAGACTCAGGGTTTATGTTAGGGTGTTAGGTGTAAATGTAACTTTGGGAATCAATGGGGCTGCATTACGGAGCTTTACGCTCCTTTATTGCTGGTGTTAGGCTTTTTTTTAGCTGGCTCTTCCCATTGATGTCTATGGAGAAATCGTGCACAAGCACGTAAAACCAGCTCAAAGCAGCGCTGGTATTGGAGTGCGGTATGGAGCTCAATTTTGCTCTACGTTCACATATTGTCTGCTAACGCCGGGTTTTTGCAAACCTGTAATAGCAGCGCTATAGGGAGGTGAGCAGTGGAAATAACTTGCAAGTTAGCACCGAGCCGCTCATAACGCAAAACTCGTAGTCTAGCCGCATGTTTGATATCAGACTTTACACAATAGTGCACTGTACATTTTTTCCCCTTAGCTGTTAGCGCATATATACACCACTTTTCTAACTGTATACCTATTATAAAAATTGAACAATGTGGGATTATACTAATTATATGAATATTATAGCAGCTCTCCCTGGCAAGTCTTGGTAGGAGGCTTGCAGAGGACCATGTGAGATTTAGTCCATTTTTTTTTTTTTTTTTTTTTTTTATAATATTTTTTATTGAGGTTTTACAGAAAAATATAGCATATAACAGAAATCGCCTGTACGCATCATGAATGAAAAATACAGTGAGAATTAAACAAATTAGTTAAAAAAAAAAAAATTTTACAACATGCAATAAGCAGGCTAATGAAACCTCGTTTTTAAGATAAGTAGCATAAATGACTAACCAGTTAGCAACGAATTCTCAGGCCATACGGCCACTAAGGATATAATGAAGAAAACTGGTAGACAGGTAAATAACTTCAGGATATGGGGGAGGGGGAGGATATTCAGCGGGTAAGCACCGCTATTCAAACATGGGGGGGGGGAGCCTTATATAAGTTCTTGGTATTGTACACAAGCTTTACCTATAATACTAATTACTACTAAATACACAAGTAGTACTTGTCAACTGGGGACACTGTATTAGACTTATTGTTATATTAAATAGAATAGGAATATTTAAGGTCAAAGTCTCTGTTAAGCAGATGACTAGATTAGCTAGTAGTAAGACCATTTTCCAAGAAGTTAATGGTATTAACAAATACTCGTGTATCCCAGAACAGAAGAGCAGGGATACCCAGGGGTCTAAGATATATGCAGGTATTCATATATAAAGAACCTGCGCTTCCGCCTTATATTGTGACATATAGCTTTAAACTTAGTAGAGATAGCGTTAGAAGGTACTATTATTTATATTAGGCCATATGTACAGCCCTGACATAAAACTAGGGAGTAAAGGACTACAAATAGGTCAATGCAATCATCACTTATGTAGTTCAGATCTACACTAATCCAATGATTGAGTGCCATATGAGAGTCTAAGAATATAAGGACTAAGTAGCACCTCCACAGAATTTTAGGGATCTCAAGATATTTTAATCACAAGAAAAAGCAATATAGCATCCCTACGTGCTGTGAATAAACGATTATTCAGAAACTATTAACCATGGTTTAAAAGTCTGTGCAGAGCTCCATGTGTATGTGTAGGTTTACAGTAGCAACTATCATATTGAAAGAGGATACACCGTTTATAACCAGAGTAACATAAGAAGCAGGGTTCCAATACCATCTTGGTAATTTCATACCTCAGGTTGAGGGGTCTAGTTCAACTGTGTGCTTATGGTGTGACTTTACCCTCTAAAGGATTAGTGTGCAACAAAAATTATGCAGCAATTAAATCTGGTCTTACAGTATAGAACATGTGGGACAGATAGATATAGATTAAACTTTAAGACTTAATTGGCAACCACACTCATCTGCAGGTAAAATTGCGTGATAATTAAAGTTAGCCTTATGATATGTTACCTCTACAGGGCATTAAGCTTGAGGATCCAATTGACAATAAGGAAACTTAGGAAACAGTCCATAAGGAGCTGGAGATACGTGCAGGTGCCTGTTTAGACTCAGGCTGGAATTTATAACACTTTTATAGACTGTTTCATTGCATGTAGTGCGCTATAAGCTAAACTTGGCTGGTTTCCTATCCATCTATCTAACATACATAAAGACTTTAATGTCAGCTCAAACCTTTTATTCATATTTTTTGTACATAAACATATTTCGACTTTAGATATGAAAATAGATTGAGGTTTCAATAAGATAAAACTAGTGACTGGTAGATATAATTAGTATTTAAAATAAAGTTTTATATTTATACACAGAGTATTCCCTTGTCATTTGGTTACAGGGGAATTGTGATGAGAGTAGTCCTGATAAACAGAGACTTTCAGGGTAGTTCTTGTAGAGATCTGCTTATAACCAACTGTAGTAGATTGATGCACACTATGAACAAAGATGCCATTCTGGTTCTGCTTGGTCCAAAATACTGTTGAGGAGAATTGCTATGTAGTAAGCTGCTGAAAAAGATGTGAGAGCGTGTGTAGCATAACAGATTTATGTAACAAGAAGAGTTTCAGGCTGCAGTGTCAGCTTTGAAAGGACCCGACAGAGGAATGCAGGATGACATGCAGCTGGGGGCAGAACAGCCCGAGTCCGTACTCTAAATAAATACAACCTTTGCAGCTTAACAAGAGAGACAGCTTCTGAGAGGAATATATATTGCAAGAGGTATGACCTTTGGCTTACTGTAATTCAGAACTAGAAAACAGCTGGTGTGCAGCCGGCTGGCAAACAGTTCGTGTTTAAGTGGTCACTGTATCAAGCGACAGGAAAGAAGCAGGTTTGTGGATCCTGTTTATATTTTAGGAGGTATTTGCAATCCGTAGGTAGTTTAGCTGGTGGCTTAACTGAAATTGAGAAATCCGGTTAGGATAAGCTTTCATAAGTCATTCACAATAGAAAGCGAAAGTCAGAGAGGCAGCAAATAGCGTTTTTGCGTCTTCCAACAACATTACAGAGCTAATAGTATACATTAATTAGCAGTGTTGTTGTAGGGCTGGACAAGAAGTTATATGTAAGCGCTAAAGGTACAAACAGCCCCTGCTCATGAACCTGACAGCTACAAAGTCTCTTTGTTCGCTTATAAAAGGGGGAGCATAGTGCATTTAATCCGACACCTCTCTCTGCAAAGATCAGAACTAGTATAATAGTTCATACCGAGGATGTCAAGGTTGAGAGATGCCCCTTCAGACAGAGATTGCCTGCTCGTGCCAGGAGAGCTTTGGTGAATAGATGGGTCACAGTTCATTATTAACCAGTCACTTGGACTCTAATGTACTGTCCGTAACATCCTCTTTTACTTTGCACGGAACGAAATTTGGGTGTCCCTGCTCGGGGTACTTTGACTGCTTACCTTCCTCCTGCGCAACAGCCATAGCTCCTGACTTGCCGGAGCTACTGTCGACCCCCCATGTATATGAGATAGACTTTATGTCTGCTTCCTGTGCTCGTAAGGGCATTAGTTGGGTATCGTCCCTATTCTCTATGCATGTTTGATAGGACTCTTCTGCCTTATGCGATTTTATAATGTCTGTCAGTCTTCAGTGGGGCCCCATGCGCCATCTTAATTTCACATTGTCTTCTTCCGAAGCCTGGGACCTAAGGTATATGTCTGATCTCGTCAAAGTTATAGTTTAACTGTAGGTCCAGGTTTCTGAGGAGCGTTTGTAACATGGTGTAGTTATCTTCTCTCATTTTGTAGGGATGGGCAATGAGGACAGTGTTATAATTTTCTGCTGTCGATGTTTGCAATAGGTTATTACCAGGCCGCTTGTAGTCTACTGAGTCAAACAGCGATAATCCCACTCTCAGTCACAAATCAGCTGCAAAACTAGTACAATCTGTTAGTGAGTTGATTGCTCCTAAAGAATGCCTCTTCAGATCTGTATATACTTTAGTATCAGCTGGTAGTCCAAATTCACTCTGTCTGGTAGGATCCGAACTTTACATAGCGGCCTCAGGTAATTGCAACGCAGTAGAAAACAGGTGCCGTTCAACAGGCTTAGTTGTGCAATCCACTTGCTCTCCCAGCTTTAATAAAAAACTTCAGCAGATACAGAGTTTCCTATTCTTAAGAAAAGGTGCAGGAGATGAAGGATCAGGTTATCTTTTTATGAGTTTTTAGAATAAATTAGAAGCTAATGTTGTGGAGCTCCCACAAATATGGCGGCCATCTTAGGCAGAGGCCGGCTCCGCCCCCCCGAGATTTAGTCCATTTTTAACAAATACAATGGACATATGCGCTTCCTTAAAATTTATAAGAATGTTCTGCCTGCGGATAAAAATATATATGCCATTCTGAAAAAACAAATAACAATGCTCCTTTTATTATGCGCATGTCTACCTTAATAATCTCATGTGAGAGGCAAACTCATAGGATTTGAAAAATAAATGGGTGAAGAATCGCGTTCCACCCATAAAAAGTTCCAGCCTGCACAAAGGGAGGAGCGAAACTCGCAACAGGACATCTTTGTAGATCTCTGTGGCAAGTAATATAGAAGACAGCAGGACAACAGTCTCCATTAGCTCATGGTTACACCTTGACATGTACAATCCGTATCGGACAATTTCGTTTCGAACCAAAATTTTGGCTGATTCGGAGATTCGGAAGAATCTCCAAAAAATGAATAAATCAGTTTTCAGATCCATCTTTATTCATATTCGGAATTTTTCATTGTTCATCTAAGCCGCAGTTCCCCAAACATCTCTAACACTAACTAAAACACTAAATATGCTATTAACCTCTAAACCACCGCCCCTTAACATCGCCGACACTAACTAAACGTATAAACCCTAAACTAGCCGCCCCCCCCACATCGCCAACACTAACTAAACCTATTAACCGCTAAAACCGCCGTTCCCAACATTGCAACACCTCACTAAACATATTAACCTCTAAACCACCGTTACTCAACATCGCCGACACTAACTAAACATATTAACCTCTAAACCACCGCCCCCCACATTGCCAACACTAACTAAACCTATTAACCTCTAAAACCGCTGCCCCCCCCCACATCACCAACACTAAACCTATTAATCTCTAAACCCCCCACATCATCAAAATTAAATAAACTTATTAACCCCTAAACCGCCGTCCCCTCCACATTGCAACCATTAAATAAAATAATTAACCTCTAAACCGCCACCCCCCACATCACAATTAGCTAAATTAAACTTTTAACCTCTAAACCTAAAACCCCCTAACTTTAACATATTAAAATACACCTGAATTCCAATTATTAAAGGGACTTGAAACCCCAAAAAATTATTTTATGATTCAGATAGAGAATACAATGTTTAATCAACTTTCTAATTTACTTCTATTTATATAATCTGTTTCATTCTCTTGATATCATTTGTTGAAGGAGCAGCTATGCACTACTGGTTTTCTAACTTAACACATAGGTGAGCCAATCACAATCAATATATATATGCAGCCACCAATAACAGCTAGGACCTAGGTTCTCTCTGCTGCTCCTGAGCTTGTCTAGATAAACCTTTCAGCAAAGAATAGAAGAGAAGGAAGCAAATTAATAATAGAAGTAAATTGTAAAGTTGTTTAAAATTGTATTCTCTATCTTGAATCATGAAATAACATTTTTGGGTTTCATGTCCCCTTTAACTAACTACCTAGTTAAAATAAATACAAACTTACCTGTGAAATAAAAATAAAACCTAAGTCTAGTTACAAAATTACTATTTACTAACTACCTAGTTAAAATAAATACAAACTTACCTATGAAATCAAAATAAAAAACTAAGCTTAAACTAAAAAAAAACTAACATTAGTTTTAAAAAAAAAAATAATAATACAAAAAATAAAAAACCTAACATTACTAAAAATAATAACACCTAACATTACAAAAAAATGAAACTACAATTACAAAAAATAATAAACACTAAAATCACAAAAAAAAAAATATCTTTATAAAAAAAAAAAATTAAATTATCCAAAATAATAAAAATTATTTCATATTCTAAATACCCTGTTTAAAAAAAAAAAAACACGACGCCAAAATAAAAAAAAAACTAATCTACAATAAACTACCAATAGCGGTCAGTAAACCCACCAAATAATGTTTAAATAATTCTGGAGAATTATATGTTTTTACCTAAGCGTCTAGTCACAGCGCTCCAGATCACTCTATTAAACTGAATGTAGCTCGCTCCCTTGCTCTGGTCTGGTATCGGGAGCGAGCTACATTCAGTTTAATTGGCGCGATCGAGGCACGCTGTGACTAGTACATTCTGCTGATGCAGTAGAGCCAGGACGGCGGTCTGTAAAATTAATATTCGTAGGTAAATATCTCTGAAATACTTTGCTTTAGAAAGCTGGCACAAGGCTAATGTTATATAATTCTGCACTATGTGCAGAATTATATAACATTATTTGGTGGGTTTACTGGCCCTTTAAAAGGGCCTTTTGTAGGGCATTGCCCTAAAGTTAACAGCTCTATTGCCAAAAAATTAAACAAACACCCCTTACATTACAATACCCCCCACCCTCCAAACCCCCAAAATAAAAAAAACTTAACTAAAAAAAACCTAATCTACCAATTGCCCCTGAAAATGGGCATTTGTATGGGCATTGCCCTTAAAAGGGCATTCATCTCTTTTACAGCCCATTAAAAATAAAAAAGCCCTAATCTAAAAAAAACACCCAAAAAAAACCCTAACCCCAAAATCAGTACTCACTGTTCCCTAAAGTCCGGCGAACGATCTTCATCCAGGCGGCTCCATCTGTAACCATTGCGGAACGACATCTTCTATCTTCATCCCAGCAGAGGCCGGAGCGGTCGGTGGATGCGCGGAGGCGGAGGTCCAGTAATGCAACGGTAACCCCAATATAAAAGGGGTACCTTGCATTCAATCCTCAGTTTGTGGCGGACGGTCCGCTTGAAGAGGACCTCCACGTCGGACCAATGGACCTCCACCTGGACCTTCATCTCCGTGCATCCACTGACCGATCTGCCTCCACTGGGATGAGATGCTGGTCCCGCCATGGATACAGATGGAGTAGCCTGGATGAAGATGCTTTCGCCGCTGGGGATGAAGATCTTTCGCCAGACCTCAGGAACAGTGAGTACCGATTTTGGGGTTAGTGTTAGGTTTTTTGGGGTGTTTTTTTTTTTTTTTTAAATGGGGGTATTAGAATAGGAATTATTTTTATTATTTTTGGATGATTTCCTTTGTTAATTTTTTGTAATGGTAGTTTTTTATATTTGGGGTTGTTTTTTTTTTTAGATTAAGGCTTTTTTTTATTTTTTAATGGGCTGTAAAAGAGCTGAATGCCCTTTTTAAGGGCAATGCCCATACAAACGCCCTTTTCAGGGCAATGGGTAGATCATTTTTTTTTAACTTAGATTTTTTTGGGGGGGGGGGTTGGGGGGGTGGGGGGTTGTAATGTTAGGGGTAATTTGTTTTTAATTTATTGGCAAAAGAGCTGTTAACTTTAGGGCAATGCCCTACAAAATGCCCTTTTTGTTTTGGTATCTTATTATAGATTAGGTTTTTTATATTTTTTTTTTTTATTTTTTTTAAATGGGGTATTAGAATAGGAATAACTTTTATTATTTTGGATCATTTCGTTTGTTTCATTTTTTATAATTGTGTGTTTATTATTTTTAGAAATGTTAGGTTTTATTTTTTTTAGTAATGTTATATTTTATTAATTTTAGTAATGTTAGGTTTTTATTTTAGTATTATTATTATTATTTTTTTTTAAACAAGTAATGTTAGGGTTTTTTTTAGTTTAAGTTTAGGTTTTATTTTTATTTCACAAGTAAGTTTGTATTTATTTTTAAATAGGTAGGTCTATTTTAATTATGTTAAAGTTAAGGGGTGTTAGGTTCAGGGGTTAATAGTTTAATTTAGCTAGTTGCGATGTGGGGGGATGGCCGTTTAGTTGTTAATTATTTTATTTAGTGTTTGTGATGCGGGGGTCGGCGGTTTAGGGGTTAATAGGTTTATTACGTTTTGGCGATGTGGGGGGAGGTGGTTTAGCAGTTAATATGTTTAGTTAGTGTTGGTGATGTGGGGGGGTGGTGGTTTAGAGGTTAATATGTTTATTTAGTGTTTGCGATGTGGGGGGCGGTGGTTTAGAGGTTAATATGTTTATTTAGTGTGGGCGATGTGGGGGGCGTTGGTTTAGGGGTTAATAGGTGTAGTTAGTGTCTGCGATGTCGGGGAACGGTGGTTTAGAAGTTAATAGGCTTAGTTATAGTGTCGGCGATGTCGGGGAACGGCGGTTTAGAGGTTAATAGGTTTAGTTAGTGTTGGCGATGTGAGGGGGCAGTGGTTTAGGGGTTAATAGGTTTAGTTAGTGTTGGCGATGTGGGGGGTCGGCGGTTTAGGGGTCGATAAGTTTATTTAGTGTTGGCGATGTCAGGGAACAGCGGATTAGAGGTTAATAGGTTTAGTTAGCGTTGGCGATGTGGGGGGGCAGCAGTTTAGGGGTTAATAGCTTTATTTAGAGTTGGTGATGTCGGGGAACGGCAGTTTAGAGGTTAATAGGTTTAGTTAGTGTTGGTGATGTCGGGGACGGCGGTTTAGGGGTTAAAAGGTTTAGTTAGTGTTGGGATGTGGGGGGATGTGGTTTAGAGGTTAATAAATTTAGTTAGTGTTGGCGATGTGAGGAGGTGGTGGTTTAGAGGTTAATAGGTTTATTTAGTGTTGGCGATGTGGTGGGGCTGCGGTTTAGAGGTTAATATGTTTATTTAGTGTTGGCAATGTTGGGGGGGCATTGGTTTTGGGGTTAATAGGTTTAGTTAGTGTCGGCGATGTCGGGGAATGGCGGTTTAGAGGTTAATAGGTTTAGTTAGTGTTGGTGATGTCAGGGGTGGCAGTTTACGTGTTAAAAGGATTAGTTTGTGTTGGGATATGGGGGGGATGGCGGTTTAGTGGTTAATTATTTTATTTAGTGTTTGCGATGTGGGGGGGGGTGTGTTTAGGGGTTAATATGTTTATTTTGGCGATGTGGGGGGGAGGGAGTTTAGAGGTTAATAGGTTTATTTAGTGTTGGCGATGTGGTGGGGCGGCGGTTTTTGAGGTTAATATGTTTATTTAGTGTTGGCGATGTGGGGGGGCATTGGTTTTGGGGTTAATAGGTTTAGTTAGCGTCAGCGATGTTGGGGAACAGCGGTTTAGAGGTTAATAGGCTTAGTTATAGTGTTGGCAATGTCGGGGAATGGCGGTTTAGAGGTTAATAAGTTTAGTTAGTGTTGGAGATGTGGGGGGCGGCAGTTTAGGGGTTAATAACTTTAGTGTTGGCGATGTCAGGGAATGGCGATTAGAGGTTAGTAGGTTTAGTTATTGTTGGCGATGTAGGGGGGCGGCGTTTTAGGGGTTAATAGCTTTATTTAGTGTTGGTGATATCGGGGAACGGCGGTTTAGAGGTTAATAGGTTTAGTTAGTGTTGGTGATGTCGGGGGTGGCAGTTTGGGGGTTAAAAGGTTTAGTTAGATTAGTGTTGTGATGTGGGGGGATGGCGGTTTAGGGTTTAATAGCTTTATTTAGTGTCGGGAATAATTTTGTTTCTGCAAATTAGTTTTTCGGATCCATTCGTTATTTTGGATCCATTCTTTATTCATATTCATTATTCTATTGTAAACTTTAGAATGAAATAATGAATATGAATAACGAATGGATCCAAAATAATGAATTGATCCAAAATAACGATTTAACTTAACATAACTAATTTCCCGAAACAAAATTATTTAATTAACTAATCGAAACGAAGCAGATTTTTTAGCGTTGCACATGTCTAGTTACACCCTTTTCCTCTTATGTTCCTTTACTTAGAATGCATGTTTTTTTGCTGGCGATAAGATTATACTGCTTAAAGCGACAGTCTACTTGAAAATTATTATTGTTCAAAAAGATAATCACTTTATTATCCGTTTCCCAGTTTTGCATAACCAACACTGTTATATTAATACACTTTTCAACTCTGCAGACTGCCCCATTATCTCAGTCTCTGATAAATTTGCATTTTAGCCAATCAGTGCTGACTCATAAATAAGTATACTGGAGTGAGCACAATGTTATTTATATGGCACACATGAACTAGCACTGTCTAACAGTGAAAAACTGTAAAAATGCACTGAGATAAGAAAAGGCCTTCAATGACTTAGAAATCAGTTCCAGCCTACCTAGGTTTAGCTTTTAGCAAAGAATACCAAGAGAACAAAGCAAATTTGATGATAAAATTAAATTGGAAAGTTGTTTAAAATTGCATGGCCTATCTTAATCATGAAAGTTCCTAATTTTGACTTGACTGTACCTTTAATGAAGGACTGTGCAACTTGTGTGTATTATTTATTTACCAACCTGTTGCTGTCAGTTATTGAGTCTGTACTTTTTTTTATATTTGGTGCACCTTTATATCATGCAAGTTTCCAGCAACATTTCATTAAGTGAGTGGTTTTGGGACTTTGTCTGTTTTTATGAATGAGTTTTGTAATAAACCTTTTGTGTAAGAGTTATTGCAGTGCCCTTTGATGTACTTATTTATATAACAGGGTGCAGGTACTTTTGGAGTTCCTTATTTGGAATATCCATTTCCTTCCAATATTGTATAAAACAGATACAGTACCTGTTGGAGGATGTGAGGTAGCTCTTGAGTGGGGTCCTCTTTTGTTTCAGGGTCTTGAATGGGAAATGACTCTGAGGAGGTGGAGCAATCCTGCTGTGTAATTTGATACTCAGGGGCTACTTATCAAGCCGTCTACTTTTCTGGCTTCGCCGGCCCAATACGTCCGCCTAAGCTCGCCTACCTTCGCCGCCGCGGACCTTGAATACGTTCGCCTAAGTTATCAAATAAAGCTGTCAAAAAGCCGCGGGGCGATGAGCAGCGGACTGTGACAGTTATCACTCATCCGATCTCGCTGCCCTTCGGCTTTTTCCCAGCTTTATTGCTAGCCTGTCACTAAGCACTCACACTAAACTACACTGTTCTACCCCCTATACCGGCGCCCCCGGAGGCCCCCGCAACTAAATAAAGTTACTAACCCCTAAACCGCCGCTCCTAGACCCCGCCGCAAGTCTTATAAATGTATTAACCCCTAAACCGCCGCTCCCGGACACCGCTGCCACCTACATTATACCTAGTAACCCCTATCCTGCCCCCCTATACCGTCGCCCTCTATTATAAAATTATTAACCCCTATCCTGCTGATCCCGCACCTCTCCGCAACTAAATAAATAGTTTAACCCCTAAACCGCCGCTCCATGAACCCGCCGCAACCTATAATAAATGTATTAACCCCTATCCTGCCCCCCACTACGCCGCCGCCACTGTAATAAAATGATTAACCCCTAAACCTAAGTCTAACCCTAACCATAACGCCCCCCTAACTTAAATATTAATTAAATAAATCTAAATAAATTAACTCTTATTAACTAAATGAATCCTATTTAAAACTAAATACTTACCTTTAAAATAAACCCTAATATAGCTACAATATAAATAATAATTATATTCTAGCTATCTTAGGATTTATTTTTATTTTACAGGTACCTTTCAATTTATTTTAACCATGTACAATAACTATTAAATAGTTATTAACTATTTAATAGCTTACCTAGCTAAAATAAAGAGAAATGTACCTGTGAAATAAATCCTAACCTAAGTTACAATTACACCTAACACTACACTATACTTTAATAAATTATTCCTATTTAAAAATAAATACTTACCTGTAAAATAAACCCTAAGATAGCTACAATGTAATTAATAATTATATTATAGCTATCTTAGGATTTATATTTATTTTACAGGTAACTTTGTATTTATTTTAGCTAGTTAGAATAGTTATTAAATAGTTATTAACTATTTAATAACTACCTAGCTAAAAGAAATACAAAATTACCTGTAAAATAAATCCTAACTTAAGTTACAATTAAACCTAATACTACACTATCATTAAATTAACTAAATAAACTACCTACAAATAACTACAATTAAATACAATTACATAAACTAACTAAAGTACAAAAAATAAAAAAAGCTAAGTTACAAAAAATAAAAAATTAAGTTACAAACATGTTAAAAATATTACAACAATTTTAAGCTACTTACACCTAATCTAAGCCCCCTAATAAAATAACAAACCCCCCAAAATAAAAAAAATCCCTACCCTATTCTAAATTACATAAATTTCAAAGCTCTTTTACCTTACCAGCCCTTAAAAGGGCCATTTGTGGGGGCATGCCCCAAAGAAAACAGCTCTTTTGCCTGTAAAATAAAAATACAACCCCCCCCCCAACATTAAAACCCACCACCCACATACCCCTAATCTAACCCAAACCCCCCTTACAAAAACCTAACACTAATTCCCTGAAGATCATCCTACCTTGAGTCGTCTTCACTCAGCCGAGCCACCGATGGAACTGAAGAGGACATCCGGAGCGGAAGAAGTTAATCCTCCAAGCGGTGCTGAAGAAGTCTTCGATCCGGCCGATGTCATCTTCAAAGAGGCGCTGAAGAGGTCTTCTATCCGGGCGAAGTCATCTTCCAAGCCGGGTCTTCAATCTTCCTTCCGCCGACGCGGAACCACCTTCTTCACCGACGGACTACGACGAATGACGGCTCCTTTAAGGGACGTCATCCAAGATGGCGTCCCCTCAATTCCGATTGGCTGATAGGATTCTATCAGCCAATCGGAATTAAGGTAGGAAAATCTGATTGGCTGATGGAATCAGCCAATCAGATTGAGCTCGCATTCTATTGGCTGTTCCGATCAGCCAATAGAATGCGAGCTCAATCTGATTGGCTGATTGGATCAGCCAATCGGATTGAACTTGAATCTGATTGGCTGATTCCATCAGCCAATCAGATTTTCCTACCTTAATTCCGATTGGCTGATAGAATCCTATCAGCCAATCGGAATTGAGGGGACGCCATCTTGGATGACGTCCCTTAAAGGAGCCGTCATTCGTCGTAGTCCGTCGGTGAAGAAGGTGGTTCCGCGTCGGCGGAAGGAAGATTGAAGACCCGGCTTGGAAGATGACTTCGCCCGGGGGGGGGGGGGGGGGGGGGGGGGGGGGGGGGGGGGGATAGAAGACCTCTTCAGCGCCTCTGTGAAGATGACATCGGCCGGATCGAAGACTTCTTCAGCGCCGCCTGGATGATGACTTCATCGGATGGAAGATTTCTTCAGCGCCGCTTGGAGGATTAACTTCTTCCGCTCCGGATGTCCTCTTCAGTTCCATCGGTGGCTCGGCTGAGTGAAGACGACTCAAGGTAGGATGATCTTCAGGGGATTAGTGTTAGGTTTTTGTAAGGGGGGTTTGGGTTAGATTAGGGGTATGTGGGTGGTGGGTTTTAATGTTGGGGGGGGTTGTATTTTTATTTTACAGGCAAAAGAGCTGAACTTTTTGGGGCATGCCCCCACAAATGGCCCTTTTAAGGGCTGGTAAGGTAAAAGAGCTTTGAAATTTATGTAATTTAGAATAGGGTAGGGATTTTTTTTATTTTGGGGGGTTTGTTATTTTATTAGGGGGCTTAGATTAGGTGTAAGTAGCTTAAAATTGTTGTAATATTTTTAACATGTTTGTAACTTAATTTTTTATTTTTTGTAACTTAGCTTTTTTTATTTTTTGTACTTTAGTTAGTTTATGTAATTGTATTTCATTGTAGTTCTTTGTAGGTAGTTTATTTAGTTAATTTAATGATAGTGTAGTATTAGGTTTAATTGTAACTTAAGTTAGGATTTATTTTACAGGTAATTTTGTATTTCTTTTAGCTAGGTAGTTATTAAATAGTTAATAACTATTTAATAACTATTCTAACTAGCTAAAATAAATACAAAGTTACCTGTAAAATAAATATAAATCCTAAGATAGCTATAATATAATTATTAATTACATTGTAGCTATCTTAGGGTTTATTTTACAGGTAAGTATTTATTTTTAAATAGGAATAATTTATTAAAGTATAGTGTAGTGTTAGGTGTAATTGTAACTTAGGTTAGGATTTATTTCACAGGTACATTTCTCTTTATTTTAGCTAGGTAAGCTATTAAATAGTTAATAACTATTTAATAGCTATTGTACATGGTTAAAATAAATTGAAAGGTACCTGTAAATAAAAATAAATCCTAAGATAGCTAGAATAAATTATTATTTATATTGTAGCTATATTAGGGTTTATTTTAAAGGTAAGTATTTAGTTTTAAATAGGATTCATTTAGTTAATAAGAGTTAATTTATTTAGATTTATTTAATTAATATTTAAGTTAGGGGGCGTTAGGGTTAGGGTTAGGTTTAGGGGTTAATCATTTTATTACAGTGGCGGCGGCGTAGTGGGGGGCAGGATAGGGGTTAATAAATTTATTATAGGTGGCGACGGTGTAGGGGGGGCAGATTAGGGGTTAATAAATGTATTATAGGTGGCGACGGTGTAGGGGGGGCAGGATAGGGGTTAATACATTTAATATAGGTTGCGGCGGGTTCAGGGAGCGGCGGTTAGGGGTTAATACATTTATTATAGTTGCGGTGGGCTCCGGGAGCGGCGGTTTAGGGGTTAATATGTATAGAGTAGCTTGCGGTGGGCTCCGGGAGCGGCGGTTTAGGGGGTAATAACTTTATTTAGTTGCGGCGGTGTAGGGGGGGTCAGATTAGTGGTGTTTAGACTCGGGGTACATGTTAGGGTGTTAGGTGTAGACAGCTCCCATAGAAATCAATGGGATGTCTGTCAGCAGCGAACTTGTACTTTCGCTATGGTCAGACTCCCATTGATTCCTATGGGATCCGCCGCCTCCAGGCTGGCGCTTTGAAAACCAGGTACGCTGGGCCGTAAAAGTGCCGAGCGTACCTGCTAGTTTTTTGATAGCTAGCAAAAGTAGTGAGAATGTGCCGCACTTGTGTGCGGAACATCTGGAGTGACGTAAGAATCGATCTGTGTCGGACTGAGTCCGGCGGATCGAAGCTGACGTCACAAAATTCTACTTTTGCCGGTCTCGAGCCTTTGATAACTAAGGCGTATCAGCCTCGCCACAAATACGCTGCGGAATACGCAGCGTATTTGAGGTTGACGGCTTGATAACTACCCCCCTTAGGCATAGATGGGTAGGAGGCCCAGCTGGGTATGACCTCTACCTCTCTTGCCCTTGTCAGAGAAAGTGTTTGGGTAAAAACAAAAAGTAATTACATTTGACATATGTGTCACTAACTTGCTTAAAGAAACATCTTTCATGTTTTGTACAGATGGCTCTATTAGAGCTTTCAACATTTTAAGACATTGTTTTAAAATAAAGGACGAGATAGAGATAACTATTAAATATAATAAGTACAAAATGATTTAAACTTTAAAAACCTGTCCAAGTGCTTTAGGTGAAATGCACAGGGAAAAAGTAAATAAATTTATTTTTTGTTTGTGTATATATATATATATATATATATATATATATATATATATAAAAATGTGTATGTGCGTATATAATATGCAGTATTAAAAAACAGAAAAAAAATCAGAAAAAACTGCTTCTATAGGCTAAAGTGGAAAGTATTTAGTGTAAACTCCCCTTACACTCAAGCAATAGCAGGATCTTAACTCTTGTAAACCTAAATGGAATCCTAATTAATGTAATTACTAACACCTGTATTTGTCCTACTATTTAATGTCAAAATGCTGTGAAAAAAGGTCTATTACACCAGGTTTGTGCAAGACATGCTTGAGCATTACATACACATGTGGTATGAGTTTAATTAATTGGTAGCTTGCTAATTAGACCAACTTTCAATCGCATCCTTCCATTCAAAATGCCAAAGATCACAGAATTTGAAAGACATAAACTCATACTTTTGCATCAGCAAGGCCACTCTCTCAAAGGGAAAGCATCAAATAAACTGAATACTCAAGATGTGGTATTCAAGCTGTTTTTAAAAATTTGAAGAATCAGAGAGGTCAAGGAAAAAAAAAAGACTGAAAGGCCAAGAAAACTTTCAAAATCTGATGATAAGTTTATCAGAGTTTCTACTTTGAGAGACCGTAAGAAGTTCAGCAAAGACCTGGCTCAGCATCTGGCAGCTTCATTCGGATGCCAAGTTGACCTTCTACAGTCCAAAGAAGCTTGATCAGGATTGGTCTTTGTGGAAGAGTAACAGACAAGAAACCACTTTTTCGGAAGGGGAACAGGGTGAAAAGGCTAAGATATGCTAAAGCTCACAAAGATTGGAATTAAGATCAATGGCAAAGAGTATTATGGAGTGACAAATCCAAGGTTGAGATTTTTGGGTACAATCATCGACAATATGTGACAAGAAGAGTTGGAGAGAGAGGAAGAATGAGTGTTTGTGGCCTTCAGTGAAACATGGTGGAGGGTCTGTCCTGGTTTGGGGCTGCATTTCTGCCAGTGGTATTGGCGATATTGTCCGAATTGATGGGATCATGAATGCTGAAAAGTACCGACAGGTTTTAGTTCATCATACCATTCCATCTAAAAGGCGCCTGATTGGGAATGGTTTTATTTTTCAGCATGATAATTATTCCAGGCACACTGCTAATGCAGTGAAATCATATTAGGGGGTCAATTTATTATAGTGCGAGCGGACATGATATGATGTAGTGTATCATGTCCGCTGCACATCGACAAATGCAGACAGCATACACTGTCTGCATTTATCATTGCACCTGCAGTTCTTGGTGCAATACCCTCCCTGCAGATTCGCGTCCAATTGGCCGCTAGCAGGGGTATCAATCAACCCGATCGTATTCGATTGGGTTGATTTCTAACTGCTGCCTCTGAGCAGGCAGACAGGTTATGGAGCAGCGATCTTTAGAGTGCTGCTTTATAACTTCAAGTTCCATACGGGGCATCAAGCTCCATACGGAGCTTGAAAAATTGACCACTGGAGAGAAAAACAGCTGATAAAACACAGAGTCCAGACCTGAATATTATAGAGTCAGTATGGGAATCACCTGGACAGAGAAAGAAATAAAAACAACTTAAATCTAAAGAAGGCGATTTCTTCAGAAAACTTCAGGACAGTCTCCCAAAAAGAGTTCAAGGTGTGCTTAGTGCCAAGGGAGGTCTCACTAAATACTGACTTTTGCCTGAAGAAGCCATTTTGTTCTGAAAATTGTGTGTGGGGGGTATATTTTGTGTACATATTTCCTGTATTTTCTGTTTGCATCTTAATAAAGAGACCGAAAAATGGATAGTCATCAAACTTTGCTAAAACAACAAATCTAATGGTGGCCTAAGACATTTGCACAGTAAAGGAATACCTCACTCATACAGATGGTTCGGGACCGGAGCACCACTGTAAATTGAAAACCGCCTTTAAGTAAAACAAGACAATTTTAACTTTTTTTCACTTGCCAGTGTGTTTAAAAACTTGAAAACATGTTTGGACTAACATATATTAGGGGTGCCGTAAAGCAATTCTGCTTGTTCCATCAAAGATTCTTCAACAGCTAACTACAATTCCTTTCCTGTATTTCATCTATTGCTGCATCAGCCGTTATACACATTTCCTACAGCTTCATACTAAAAATCGTTTCCACTTTTGGATCAACCTCCTAGACAATATCCAGAATACTCCTCCTGCATCAACCTGCCTTCAGACACTCTGTTACCTGAGCCTGTCTGCAACCAGATCACCACGAGATTCTTCCTCGAGCAGCAAATACTTACACCATCTGGACATAGCCTAAGTTTCCCTGGCATTCCTCTTACTTGCAGAAGAACGGTATTTGCTGAGGAATTACCATACCGGGTACTACAAACTACCGGTCAGTTTGTGCAACGGACTTAGGCTCTGCCCCCTACTGTGACGTCATTGGACTTGCTGCATTCGCCTACTCCAGCCGTTACAGTCCCTAAACCGTGTTCTGTACAGATCTTCCAACTCTCTTCAGTTAATCCTGTGAACAAGATACTAACAGGATTCCTAATCCTTAAAGTCACAGTTGACTAAATACACGTACCATACTACCTGGCAACTTTTACCTTTGTTGTTAGTTTATGGTAGTGATACAAATACCACCTTACTGGAATAGCCATAGAATACATAACCAAAGGAATCTTAGGCTTTACCTGATTTGCTTACTTGTTCTGATAATACAATTTGGGTAAACTGCAGTTGTTATCCATAAATACAGTAGTTCAATACAACATCATTACTTATCATTATACCTATCTGCCATCCCAGGAGTGGACAACTGGGAAGCGGATTTTTTGAGCAGACTGACCTTTCATCCAGGCTGCTCTGATAGATGCTCTAGTGGTTCCTTGGAAAATTTCTCTGGCTTATCTGTTTTCTCCATTTGCTCTTCTTCCACGAGTCATCGCTTGTAACAAGCAGGAGAGAGCATCTGTGATTCTAATAGCTCCTGCATGGCCTCGCAGTATCTGGTTCTCGGATCTGGTGAGGATGCCATCTCTACCTCCTTGGAGGTTACCTCTGAGGAAACACCTTTTTTTTCAGGGTCCTTTCCTCCATCCAAACCTAGATTATCTGAAGCTAACTGCTTGGAGATTGAACGCTTAGTTCTGTCCAAACATGGGTTTTCTGAAGCGGTCATTGAAACTATGATTCAGACTCGAAAGCTGGTTACTCGCAAGATTTACCATAAGATATAGCGTAAATATCTTTATTGGTGTGAATCTAAGGGATTCTCCCGATTTTGTCTTTTCTTTAGGATGGCCTGGATAAGGGTTTATCGGTCAGTACTCTAAAGGGTCAGATTTCTGCATTATCCATCCTTTTGCACAAATTTCTGGCAGATCTTCCAGATGTTCAAACCTTGTACAGGCCCTGGTTAGAATCAGGCCTGTGTTTAAACCTGTTGCTCCACCCGTAGAGCCTTAATTTAGTTCTTAAAGTTTTGCAGCAGGCTTTGTTTGAGCCAATGCATGTTTTTTATATAAAAATGTTATCCTGGAAAGTTTTGTTTCTGGTTGCCATTTCTTCTGCACGCAGGGTGTCTGAGCTTTCAGCTTTACAGTGTGATTCCTCTTACCTTATCTTTTATGCTGATAAGGCGGTGCTTCGTACCAAATTGGGTTTCTCCCTAAGGTAGTTTCAGATCGAAACATTAATCAGGAAATTGTTTTACATAACTTGGATGTTGTGCAGACCCTAAAATTTTACATACAAGCTACTAAGGATTTTAGGCAATCTTCTGCCATGTTTGTTCTTTTTTTCTTGAAAGCGTAAGGGTCCCCGAGGGGGAGGGGGAGAGAAGAGAGGGTTTTTTTTTTTTTTTTCCCTTACTCGTTCTCTGTACTTGCATATAAATTTATCCATCTAATATGATGTCCTTGTTTTACTTTTTGGCACTCTAATATATACAAAATATGATCATGTGATTATTTGTCTAATCTGTAATTAATGTTGTGTAAAAATTCTTAAAAAAATTCCAGCAGTGCATGTCTATTATTAAGAGGGCCATCTATGGGCAAAATGTAATATTGTAAAATTGATATAATGATACAATCATATCTCTTTTTTCTTTTTTCACAATGTTATGTTATATTGCATCTCGCCCTGCGTGGCGCAATAACTGTAATGTGATCTGTTTTTTTTTTCTCTATGGCATCCACTGTTGGTTACAAATAAAAGTCTAAAAAATAAAAAAAAGAAAGCGTAAGGGTCAGAAGGCCACTTCTACTACTCTGTCTCTTTGGTTAAGAAGTTTGATTCATTTGGCGTATGACACTGTTGGACAGCAGCCTCCTGAGAGAGTTACGGCTCATTCCACTAGGGCTGTCTCCTCCTCGTGGGCTTTCAAAAATGAAGCTTCTGTTGAACAAATTTACAAGGCAGCAACATGGTCCTTTTTGCATACTTTTTCCAAATTCTACAAATTTGATAGTTTTGCCTCGGCTGAGGCCTCTTTTGGGAGAAAGGTTCTACAAGCGGTGGTGCCTTCTGTTTAGGTCCTCCTGCCTTTTTCTCCCTCCCTGTTCATTCCGTGTCCTCTAGCTTGGGTATTGGTTCCCACTAGTAATTGGAATTACATTGTGGACTCTCCATGTCATAGGAAAGAAAACAAAATCTATGCTTACCTGATAAATGTATTTCTTTTGAGTAAACCTCAGGCATCTTTTCACCCTTCCTTTTTCCATTTCCTTCGGCTGAATGACTGGGGGTTATGGGTACGGCAGTTACACTTAACAGCTTTGCTGGGGTGCTCTTTGCCTCCTCCTGCTGGCCAGGAGTTGAATATCCCACTAGTAATTGGAATGATGTAGTGGACTCTCCATGTCCGGAAAGAAAGAAGTTTATCAGATAAGCATAAATTTTGTTTCTTTCCTAAGATATGGTGAGTCCACAACGTCATCAATTACTGTTGGGAATATCACTCCTGGCAGGAGGAGGCTAAAAGCACCACAGCAAAGCTGTTAAGTGTCACTACCCTACCCACAATCCCCAGTTACTCTCTTTGCCTCTGTTAAATGGAGGAGGTAAAGTTTTGGTGTCTGAAGAAAATTGGATTTCTTTTACTTCAAGCAAGATTTTAAGAGTTGAAAGCCAGAGTAGTTTTACAAGATTGGTTCTAGCCGTACTCCACATTAGTTCTTCAGTAGGGCAGTGGTGGCTTTAAAGCAGTTAGGAACTTGTGAGGTGGACCTTGCTGCATTTTCCTAACATATTTGCTGCCCTAAGTGTAGAAAGCCAGAGTAGGTTTACTCTGTTCTTTCTTTTTTCCACAGGTCTCTGTGAGGAGTGGCGTCCTCTCATACCAGGTGTCCTGTTCTGCTGCCGGACAGCTAGATGTACAGGTTAGTGCCTTTTGTCTTCTGGGGCTAGGAGGCTGGCCCTGATGGGGTTTAGGCCTCAATGTATTTTTTGGAAAAAAATCTTTATAAAGGATAATTTCTGGCAGTGGGCAGGCACTTCTCATGTGATTGTGGAGACTTAAGGGTTAATCTCCTTCAAGATAAAAGGAGTTCATCCTAATTTGGGGCTCAGAATTACAGGGAGTGCAGAATTATTAGGCAAGTTGTATTTTTGAGGATTAATTTTATTATTGAACAACAACCATGTTCTCAATGAACCCAAAAAACTCATTAATATCAAAGCTGAATAGTTTTGGAAGTAGTTTTTAGTTTGTTTTTAGTTATAGCTATTTTAGGGGGATATCTGTGTGTGCAGGTGACTATTACTGTGCATAATTATTAGGCAACATAACAAAAAACAAATATATACCCATTTCAATTATTTTTTTTTTTTTTTTTTTAAATTCTTTATTTATACATCCAGCACTGAGTAAGGCAACAAATGATATATACAGAAAATTTGTAGAATATGATGACAATAGTTGCAACCAAAGACAGCACTGTATTTTTTCTATAATCTATTAACATAGCTACTCCAGACATTACTTGTCTTCCCTCACTTCACATCTAACTTCCTACATCTAGTTCCGCTATATGATAAGGCAACAGATGACAGTATAGTTTGCGTAACATATTAGAGCCGATCAAAAGATTTCCAAGAGTCTTTGGTGTTTTGTAGCTCTTTACAATCAGCAAGTCATTGCAGCTCTACTATGAGTGCGTCTTTCATTCGAAGTTGGGTGTTATATATCAACAGCTTAATTTCCCCTCCTCCCCATCCATCTCTGCTTCCTATTTTCTCCTGACTTGACCCAGAGCGCCCTCCAGGGTTCCGTTCCAGCCTCTCATCTTTAGTCTCTCTATTGGTTCGGTACCTTGTTAATTGAAATGTTTAGAAAATGTTCCATTTGCCTCGTAACTGGGCTTCCAGAACAACCTCTGAGTTTTTGAGTGGGTACAGTATTTGCCTCTGATGTGTTAAGTCTAAGGTGTGAATCAAGGGTTCCCATTTGTTGAGGAAATGTTTAGTTCGTTTTATGATGTCACCCTGTGTGTCTACTTGTTCCCGAATCATTTGCTGTTGTAGTTCTAATTTGAGATGTGTCAGTGTTGGCGGGTCAGGCTCCATCCACTTCTTGAGGATAAGCTTTCTGGCAATCAGTATAACATTATGAACAAATGTCATGTGTTTGTTTGTGTCCGATTGTGTGTGGAGGAATATCACTACGTGGATATTTAGGTCTATACTCCCTCCCGTAACTCTCATTGCCCATTTGTGTGCCATGTTCCAGAATCTCGTAAGTTTTGGGCATTGCCAAATCATGTGGAGGATGTTGGGGTTTGAGTGCGTGCATTTTGGGCAAAGTCCCGAAGTCTCAGGACACCATTTGTGGAACATCTTTGGTGTTATGTAAGCATTATGTAGTAGTTTTGTATGTGATTCCCTGATGTCGTTTGATAATGATGCCTTCCTCACCTTTAAAACACTTTGTTCAATGATTTGGTCCGTGACTGGGTTTGGAGTCCAGGTGCTCCATGTATGTTGAATTTGGTCTCTCGTGGTCTTGTTAGTCAGTGTTTGGAGTGCTTTGTATGTATGTGAGATTGAAGTCAGTCCTCCCTTTGTCAGAGTCAGTAGTTTGTATATTTCACAGTTGGTGTCCGGCATGTCACCCGTCCCCAGAATGCTTTGAACGTAGTGTCTTGTCTGTAAGAATGCGAAGTGGTGTTTGTAAGGTAGATTAAATTCTATTTGTAATTCGGCAAACGATTTGACTGATTTTTGGTCTGGCGTCAGGACTTGTCTGATAGTAGTCAGTCCCCTTGTTTCCCATTGTCTGAAAGGCGATGTGGTGAAACCCGCCTGGAAATCTGGGTTACCTCGTAGGGGTAGGTATACTGTATTTTTGCATTTTATTTTCAAGGTTCTGCAGATTTTCCGCCATGCTCTTACAGGTTGGAGGAAGATAGTATTGTGCCCTACTGTTCTTTCTAACTGTGTGTGAGTCATGTGTGGGAGCATTTTTAGTGACCAAGGAGCAATAAGTTCTGACTCTAGCGTACCATTTGTGAAGACATTTCTGTCCAAAAGCCAATCCATTACATATTTAGCTAAAGCTGCCCAGTTGTAGTACTCTATATTTGGGAGTGCTAGTCCCCCCATCTCTGGTGAGCACGTCATTTTTTTATGTCCTATTCTGTGTCTTTTCCCCTTCCATAGAAAGTGAAGTATATCTCTATTCAGTGTTTGTAGATCTTGTTTATGTAGGAGTTCGGGTAGCATTTGTAATGCATATAGCAGTTTGGGAAACAGGATCATCTTAATTAGCCCTACTCTTCCTGATAGTGTCAGTGGTAGTGGTATCCAATTTAGGAGTGTGCGTCTTAGTTCCTTGATTAGTGGCCTGAAGTTAAGTCCATACCACTCTCTGGGGTCTCTAGAGAGATTAATACCTAGATATTTAAACGAGTTAGTAACAATCTTAAAGTTGTCTTGTAGTGGTTCTGCTGGTGACTTATTCCTTAACCATAGCAGCTCTGACTTATCTTTATTTATGCAGTATCCTGATATTTGGCCGAACTCGGTGATAATGTGCATTAAAATAGGGATATTTCGCCTGGGGTCGCTGGCATATAGGATCATATCATCTGCGAAAAGGGATATGTGGAGGGTTTCTTTGCCTATATTTAACCCTGCCGTGTTTTTCCTAATTTTGGTTGCTAGTGGTTCAAGGGCCAGGTCAAAAAGGAGCGGGGATAGTGGGCATCCCTGTCTTGTGCCTCTCATTAGCGGGAAAGTGTGTGATGGTTCGCCATTAACTAGAATTGCTGCTCGGGGTTCGTCATACAGTGCGTGGGTGGCTGTCATAAAGTCGCCCTGAATCCCAAATTTCCCAAGGGTTGTGAAGAGATGGTCCCACAGTATCTTATCAAACGCTTTTTCGGCATCAACCAATAAAATACAGGCGTCTCCCTCCTTCTGATCTCCCTCCTGTTTTCCTTCCCCCCAGTAGTGTGACAGAACTAGCTGCAATTTTCTCATGTTCTTAACTGAGGATCTCCCTCTAACAAACCCTGTCTGGTCTTCGTGAAGCAAGTCCGGTAGTATCCCCGTCAGTCTGTTGGCTAGAATTTTGGTGAACAGTTTGTAGTCTGAGTTGAGTAATGAAATTGGTCTATACGAGGCTGTCAGTAATGGGTCTCTGTCTGGTTTGGGGATAACTGTCACATTTGCTTCCGTGAATCTATTTGATAGGTCTGCCCTTCCTTTCATTATGCCATTGAACAATAAGGTGAGTGTCTCCGCCACCTCCTCTCTGATCATTTTATAGAACTCCCCCGGCAGGCCGTCAGGTCCGGGGGTTTTTTCAAGGGCAAAGCGTCAATAGCCCTAGTTATCTCTAAGGAGTCCACTGGGCCATTTAGGATCTGTAACTGTGTCTCAGTTATTTGAGGGAGGGCCAAGTCCTTCCAAAAGTTTTGCTTCAATGCCTCATCTACTCTCTGTGGGCTATACAGTTTGGAATAGTAGTCTACGAATGTTTTGTGTATATCCTCTTTTTTTGTTAGTATTGTTCCCTGTTTCTGTATGGCTGCTATAGTGTTAGGTTTCCTGGTTAGTTTGGTGATTTTTTGCTAGTAATTTACCTGTGCGATTACCATAACGATAGAATTTAGCCTGCATTCGAGTTTGGGCTCTGCCTGCTGTCTGAATAAGGTGAGTGTCTCTGAGGGTCTTGATGTCTTTGTAATGTAATCTGTTTTGGTCTGTCGGGTGTCTGAGGTATTGATTCCTTGCATTTAGGAGTTGGCGGAGAAGTAGTTCACCTCTCTCTGCAAATTTTTTTTATTCTGATTGCGTAAGTCGTGATCCCCCCTCTTAGCACCGCTTTTGCCGTTTCCCAAAACAGCGAAATGTCATTCATGTGTTGTTTGTTCAGATCTTTGTAAGCTAACCACTCTCCCACCAAGTGTTTTCGCAAGTTGAGGTTGTGATACAGATGCGTAGGGAATCTCCATCCACACATCTTTCTCTGAGGGGCATCGGTAGTTAACACTAGTGTCACTGGTGAGTGGTCTGAAATGGTTATGGGATCTATCTTGATATCTCCTATCCTAGAGGCTAAGTGACTTGAGACTAGGAAATAGTCTATGCGGGAGAGTGTGGTTTTCGATGGATGTGCACATGTGTAATCCCGGGCCTCAGGGTTTCTTTCTCTCCATATATCTGTAAGACCTAGACTATTTTTAAAATTTTTAAGAATCAATGTTTCTCTTCTAGATCCTGTCCATAGCTGTTTGGGTTTTGTGTTGCTAGTGGGGTTACGGAATCTGTCTGCAGGTGTCTGAGGCGCTATATTGTAATCTCCACCCACTATAATGGGTAGGTCTGCAAATTGCAAGAGTTTGCTTTGGAGGTGTATTAAAAATTCTCTCTTCTGTGTCTGGGGGCCATATATACCGCAAAGAATCAGGGATAGTACGTCAATTTTTAGTTTTATAATCAGATATCTACCCTCAACGTCAGAGATCACCTGTAAAATGTCGTAATTCAGTCCCTTTCGAAACAATATTGCAATACCTCTCGCTCTTTTGTTTTCATAGGGTGTGAAGAGTACTTCTCCCACCCATCCCTGTTTAAGTTTTTGATGTTCTATCTGCGATAGATGTGTTTCCTCTAGTATGGCTATGTCGGCCTTTTTTGTATTTAATGTCTCAGTATCGCCTTTCTTTTAATGGGTGATGTTATCCCTCCCACATTCCAGGTGGTGATTTTCATTGTGCTACAGTGGGTGTCCTGTGTGTATGGGTGTCACGAATTGTCTGGGTTGTGAGGTGTGAAGTGTTATGTATGAGTGTTGCAGTATAGGTTAATAAGTGTTACTTACTGTTTCTTGCAGTGTCCAAAATCTGGCTATTTTCCCCCTGGGGGAGCGCTCTTAGGTCTGATGGAGTCTATCTATCACTATGATAAACAATAAGCAATCAGGTTAGTGAGTTTTAACTTTTAAACTTTCAAAACCGTTTCTTGAATTTGTGCAAAAGAGACAAATACATGTAATAAATTTCAACAATATAACTGGCAATAAACAGTAACAAAATTTTCCCGTTTCCCATTCCCCCCCCCCCCCACTTGTAAAGGATATAGGTTATCATGTCCTTTAGTTTTTAAGAGGCTTTACTCTATACTTCTTGAGGCCTTAAGCAGTGTCTCTTGTTTTCAAAAATCATGTGGCTGAGCGTGGTGGCCCTGTTGGATTATTAGTTCTTAGTGTTTAAAGTGCTTTATACTTCTTCTTCTATGATCCTGACAGCAATTCTCATCTTCCTGAGATAGAGGGGCGGTTTTCTTGATCTTGTGTTTGTCGCTGTTCACTCTCTCTCTGCAGGTGTAGCTTGAGCTGTTGTGGTGACTCAAAGAACAGAGGACCATTGGTTGTGTGCAGCCGTAATCTCGCTGGATATAGCAGGGCTGCTGGCCTGCCTTGCTCGATGAGTTGCTTGCAATAAGGTGTAAATTCTTTTCTTCTGGCTGCTACTGTTGCAGAATAGTCCTGGAACAAATATAATTTTCTGCCTTCAAATTCCAGCGACGGGACCTTTTCTGTAGGCTTGAAGAATTGCTATTTTTGTTTTAAAGTTGAGATACTTCACCATAACTTGTCTCGATTGTTGGTATTTTCCTCCTGTTTTCGCGGGTCGCCAACTCTGTGGGCCCTCTCTACTGTGCATGGAAGACATGACTGAGAATGTGCAACAACTTTGGCGGGTGTTTTCTGCAAAATCTATGAGTTGTGATCCTGGGAGAGACTCTGGAGTTCCTACAACCCGTAGGTTGTTTCTTCTGGACCTGTTCTCCAGGTCGTCGATTTTGGCCCATAGCCTATCATTCTGCTGTTGCAGTGTTTGAATATTGGTCTCAGCTTCTCTATGGCGAGTCTCTCCCTCTGCAACCCTTTGTTTCCACTTGAGTGAGTCTGCCATTAAAAGATTTTACTTCTGTTGTAAGTGAATCCATCCCTGTTTGTAACTGCTCAATTTTCGTAAGAACAGGGCAGTGAATCTGTGAGACAATTGGGTGGGTGTCCATAGGCATAGAGTTCGGCATATCCTCTGCCTCTACAGGTGTCGTGTCGTCTCCACTTGATTTCTTTTCTGTCAGCATTCTTAAGTCTGCTAGCCTTGTTCCTGTCTTTTTGTTATAGGAGTTATAGTATTTTTGCATGCAGCTTTAAAAGTCCCAGCTAGTGCTGCCCTATATGGTGTGTTTTTATATTTGGTTCACTACAAGTTCGCAGCTTCTGTCTGTTTCCTTTCAGATCATAGAATGATGTCAAACTTAAGGCCAGTGATTTGCTTGATAGGCGGTGGGTGAGCAGGGGGGGGCTAGGCCCCGAGCCCCTCTAGCCTGCATGATGTATGAGTTACAGTTGATGTTTGAAAAAGGGGTTAATGGTTCTAGTGGTTTTAGGTTTTAGCCACCCAGGACTCCCAATGTAGCCTTTTCAAAGTGTGCCCTAATTCCAGGGCTGAAGTGAGAGCCAGTTTCAAGGAGTAGGTTTTCTTAATGTTTTGGCCTGTCTTTCAATGTCTGAGAGAGCATGCAGCATGTGTGATTGTATGCCTTTTCCTTGCGTGACCTGTTCTCTTTACCCCCTGTGAC
The DNA here is from genome assembly GCF_027579735.1 of Bombina bombina. Classification (NCBI taxonomy): domain Eukaryota; kingdom Metazoa; phylum Chordata; class Amphibia; order Anura; family Bombinatoridae; genus Bombina; species Bombina bombina. The sequence goes on along the minus strand of NC_069500.1, from coordinate 1,291,641,759 downwards.
TTAGTTTTTTGTTCCTGTGATTTTGCAGTTTATGTGATTTTATGTGGGGCTTTTCCCTTCGCTGTGCGGAGCTGTGGTATGTTGAGAGTGAATGTCAGCACTTTTCACTGCAGTTTTTCGCAGTTAATCTGGTTCTCAACTTCACTCTCAGGTGAGCTGTGGCCTTTATTGTGCTGCGTATTTATAGTGGAGGTCCGGCAGCAGATTGGCAAATGGCGGGCGTTCCCGCCGTTATCTGGACCTTCCCTCCCGGCCCCTCGGATGCTTTAAAAATTTGTTCAGGGCTCTTACCGGGTACTTGAGGTCTTGGCACTTGTCCCCTGCTTGGTGTTTGGGGGTCGTGTGGAGTCTGGCTTTGTCCGGTAACTTTGCGGCTGCAGCCGCAGCTTGTCCCTACTTCTTCTGTCTGGCGCTTTTGCGGCGGGGGAATCCGATGACTGATTCCTTGCTGAAGTGTCTCCGGGCAGTTGTGGTTTCCCCCTGCCAAGGATTTCAGCGTATTTTAGGGGCACTTGTGAGGCTTTTCGCCCAAGTTAGGGGCTGTAAGCAGCGGAGCTCCTTTCCCTGCTTCCACCCTCTGTGCCCTCCCACCGGAAGTCCTCAATTATTTATTTGTTACCAGTGAAACCAATATAACATCTCAACATTCACAAATATACATTTCTGACATTCAAAAAACAAAACAAAAACAAATCAGTGACCAATATAGCCACCTTTCTTTGCAAGGACACTCAAAAGCCTGCCATCCATGGATTCTGTCATTGTTTTGATCTGTTCACCATCAACATTGCGTGCAGCAGCAACCACAGCCTCCCAGACACTGTTCAGAGAGGTGTACTGTTTTCCCTCCTTGTAAATCTCACATTTGATGATGGACCACAGGTTCTCAATGGGCGTTCAGATCAGGTGAACATGGAGGCCATGTCATTAGATTTTCTTCTTTTATACCCTTTCTTGCCAGCCACGCTGTGGAGTACTTGGACGCGTGTGATGGAGCATTGTCCCTGCATGAAAATCATGTTTTTCTTGAAGGATGCAGACTTCTTCCTGTACCACTGCTTGAAGAAGGTGTCTTTCCAGAAACTGGCAGTAGGACTGGGAGTTGAGCTTGACTCCATCCTCAACCCGAAAAGGCCCCACAAGCTCATCTTTGATGATACCAGCCCAAACCAGTACTACACCTCCACCTTGCTGGCATCTGAGTCGGACTGGAGCTCTCTGCCTTTACCAATCCAGCCACGGCCCATCCATCTGGCCCATCAAGACTCACTCTCATTTCATCAGTCCATAAAACCTTAGAAAAATCAGTCTTGAGATATTTCTTGGCCCAGTCTTGACGTTAAGCTTGTGTGTCTTGTTCAGTGGTGGTCGTCTTTCAGCCTTTCTTACCTTGGCCATGTCTCTGAGTATTGCACACCTTGTGCTTTTGGGCACTCCAGTGATGTTGCAGCCTCTGAAATATGGCCAAACTGGTGGCAAGTGGCATCTTGGCAGCTGCACGCTTGACTTTTCTCAGTTCATGGGCAGTTATTTTGCGCCTTGGTTTTTTCCACACGCTTCTTGTGACCCTGTTGACTATTTTGAATGAAAACGCTTGATTGTTCGATGATCACGCTTCAGAGCTTTTTAAGAGTGCTGCATCCCTCTGCAAGATATCTCACTATTTTTGACTTTTCTGAGCCTGTCAAGTCTTCTTTTGACCCATTTTGCAAGGAAAGGAAGTTGCCTAATAATTACCGCACACCTGATATAGGGTGTTGATGTCATTAGACCACACCCCTTCTCATTACAGAGATGCACATCACCTAATATGCTTAATTGGTAGTAGGCTTTCGAGCCTATACAGCTTGGAGTAAGACAACATGCATAAAGAGGATGATGTGGTCAAAATACTCATTTGCCTAATAATTCTGCACTCCCTGTATTTGTATCCCTCTCATGACTAATAATTCAACAGGATCTGTTTATTAGAAGGGACAGAACACATTTTGGAACTTATATTTGTTGTTATGCCTACGTTAATTATTGTGCATTAGTGACTAGTAGCAGATGACCCCTTTTCTATGAGAGTAGGTGTCCCTTTTTATTCGTTTTTAGTTTAACGGAGAGGTGCTTTTTTAAGAGAAGAGTTGCAGGGAACTCTGTGCAAGTATTGCATATTGTATTCACGGCAGGATGAGAGCAATGTATGCACGCTTCATCTTTGTGCCGTTAACTTGTTCTTACCTCCTTTTTCTCAGGTAACGGAGCAACTCCATTTTGGGCTATAGTTGATTCAGCTTGTAGCCCCTGCCTCATTCTCTGGTTAAGATCGGAGCAGCGCTCTTGTGGTGTCGTCTCTAATTTATATCTCAGTGAGATTTATGTCACAATAAACATGCAACAGGCTCTGTTTGAACAAAAAATTATGTGAATGCACAAATAGTATACAGGTGTTATGGAGGGGAGAAAATATTTGAATTCTTTTATTAAAGGTACATACCACTGTTGTGGTAAACAACCAGTATGTTTATATCTTGTCTTTAAACAAGATTGAATGTTGGTGAAAATGTACTTGACGGAACAGGGGTCTGTTCCTAAGTATAAATTAATATGAATCTTTTTAAATAATAAACGGCTAGATTACGAGTTTTGCTGTATGAGTAAAAAAGCAGCGTTTAAGGCTCATAACGCTGCTTTTTCATTATCGCTGGTATTACAAGCCTTGAAGGTTTAGGGGCACCACACACTTTTTGGCCGTACCGCAAATTAAGTTACGCAATTTGCGTAAAATCCTTTTTTCAGTGGACTTCCATAGCGCCGATATTTCAAGCTTTTTCTGGGAGTCCAAAGGTGAGCGGTACAGCCTATCCCGCAAGATTCGTAAGTCCGTAGTTATGAGTTTTACACTACAAAGCTGTAGCATAAAACTCATAACTAAAGTGCTAAAAAGTACACTATCACCCATAAACTACCAATTAACCCCTAAACCGAGGCCCTCATACATAGCAAACACTAAAATAAAATTATTAACCCCCTAATCTGCCGCTCCGGACATTGCCCGCCACTATAATAAACATATTAACCCCTAAACCGCCGCACTCCCGCCTCGCAAACACTAGTTAACTATTATTAACCTCTAATCTGCTGTCCCTAACATTGCCGCAACCTACATTACAGTTATTAACCCCTAATCTGCCACCCCCAACGTCGCCGCACTTACTAAATGTATTAACCCCTAAACCTAAGTCTAACCCTAACCCTAACACCCCCTAACTTAAATATAATTAAAATAATCTAAATAAAAATTACTATCATTACCTAAATTATTCCTATTAAAAACTAAATACCTACCTATAAAAATAAACCCTAAGCTAGCTACAATATAACTAATAGTTACATGTAGCTAGCTAGTTTATTTTATAGGTAGGTATTTAGTTTTAATCGGAATAATTTAGGTAATGATAGTAATTTTTATTTAGATTTATTTTAATTAAATTTAAGTTAGGGGGTGTAGGGTTAGGGTTAGACTTAGGTTTAGGGGTTAATACATTCTAGTATAGTGGCGGCGACGTTGGGGGTGGCAGATTACGGGTTAATAACTGTAATGTAGGTTGCGGCAATGTTAGGGACAGCAGATTAGAGGTCTAATAATAGTTAACTAGTGTTTGCGAGGCCGGGAGTGCGGCGGTTTAGGGGTTAATATGTTTTTTATAAGTGGCGGCAATGTCCGGAGCGGCAGATTAGGGGTTAATAATTTTATCTTTAGTGTTTGCTATGTATGAGGGCCTCGGTTTAGGGGTTAATGGTAGTTTATGGGTGTTAGATGTACTTTTTAGCACTTTAGTTATGAGTTTTATGCTACAGCTTTGTAGTGTAAAACTCATAACTACTGACTTACGAATCTTGCGGGATAGGCTGTACCGCTCACTTTTGGCCTCCCAGAAAAGCTTGAATATCGGCGCTATGGAAGTCCCACTGAAAAAAGGATTTTACGCAAATTGCGTAACTAATTTGCGGTACGGCCAAAAAAGTGTGTGGTGCCCCTAAACCTTCAAGGCTTGTAATACCAGCGATAATGAAAAAGCAGCGTTATGAGCTTAACGCTGCTTTTTTACTCATACAGCAAAACTCGTAATCTAGCCGTTTATTATTTAAAAAGATTCATATTAATTTATACTTAGGAACAGACCCTGTTCCGTCAAGTACATATTCACCAACATTCAATCTTGTTTAAAGACAAGATATAAACATACTGGTAGTTTACCACAACAGTGGTATGTACCTTTAATAAAAGATTTCAAATATTTCTCCACTCCAGTCACCTGTATACTATTTGTGCATTCACATAATTTTTTGTTCAAACAGAGCCTGTTGCAGTTTATTGTGACATAAATCTCACTGTGATATAAATTAGAGACGGACACCACAAGAGCGCTGCTCCGATCTTAACCAGAGAATGAGGCAGGGCTACAAGCTGAATCAACTATAGCCCAAAATGGAGTTGCTCCGTTACCCTGAGAAAAAGGAGGTAAGAACAAGTTAACGGCACAAAGATGAAGCGTGCCATACATTGGCTTCATCTGCCGTGAATACAATATGCAATACTTGCACAGAGTTCCCTGCAACTCTTCTCTTAAAAAAGCACCTCTCCGTTAAACTAAAAACGGAATAAAAAGGACACCTACTCTCATAGAAAAGGGGTCTCTGCTACTAGTCATAATGCACAATAATTTAACGTAGGCATAACAACAATATAAAGTTCCAAAATGTGTTCTGTCCTTCTAATAAACAGATCCTGTTGAATTAATAGTCAAGAGAGGGATACAAATACAGGGAGTGCAGAATTATTAGGCAAATGAGTATTTTGACCACATCATCCTCTTTATGCATGTTGTCTTACTCCAAGCTGTATAGGCTCGAAGCTACTACCAATTAAGCAATACTTAGGTGATGTGCATCTCTGTAATGAGAAGGGGTGTGGTCTAATGACATCAACACCCTATATCAGGTGTGCATAATTATTAGGCAACTTCCTTTCCTTTGGCAAAATGGGTCAAAAGAAGGACTTGACAGGCTCAGAAAAGTCAAAATAGTGAGATATCTTGCCGAGGGATGCAGCACTCTTAAAAAGCTTCTGAAGCGTGATCATCGAACAATCAAGCGTTTCATTCAAAATAGTCAACAGGGTCACAAGAAGCGGTTGTGGAAAAAACCAAGGCGCAAAATAACTGCCCATGAACTGAGAAAAGTCAAGCGTGCAGCTGCCAAGATGCCACTTGACCACCAGTTTGGCCATATTTCAGAGCTGCAACATCACTGGAGTGCCCAAAAGCACAAGGTGTGCAACTACTCAGAGACATGGCCCAGGTAAGAAAGGCTGAAAGACGACCACACCATGAACAAGACACACAAGCTGAAACGTCAAGACTGGGCCAAGAAATATCTCAAGACTGATTTTTCTAAGGTTTTAAGGACTGATGAATGAGGAGTGAGTCTTGATGGGCCAGATGGATGGGCCGTGGTGGATTTGTAAAGGGCAGAGAGCTCCCAGTCCGGACTCAGATGCAGCAAGGTGGAGGTTGTAGTACTGGTTTGGGCTGGTATCATCAAAGACTGAGCTTGTGGGGCCTTTTCGGGTGAGGATGGAGTCAAGCTCAACTCCCAGTCCTACTGCCAGTTTCTGGAAGACACTTCTTCAAGCAGATGGTACAGGAAGAAGTCTGCATCCTTCAAGAAAAACATGATTTTCATGCAGGACAATGCTCCATCACACGCGTCCAAGTACTCCACAGCGTGGCTGGCAAGAAAGGGTATAAAAGAAGAAAATCTAATGACATGGCCTCTTGTTCACCTGATCTGAACCCCATTGAGAACCTGTGGTCCATCATCAAATGTGAGCTTTACAAGGAGGGAAAACAGTCACCTCTCTGAACAGTGTCTGGGAGGCTGTGGTTGCTGCTGCACGCAATGTTGATGGTGAACAGATCAAAACAATGACAGAATCCATGGATGGCAGGCTTTTGAGTGTCCTTGCAAAGAAAGGTGGCTATATTGGTCACTGATTTGTTTTTGTTTTGTTTCTTGAATGTCAGAAATGTATATTTGTGAATGTTGAGATGTTATATTGGTTTCACTGGTAAAAATAAATAATTGAGGACTTCCGGTGGGAGGGCACAGAGGGTGAAGCGCCGGGAAAGGAGCTCCGCTCGCTTACAGCCCCTAACTTGGCGAAAAGCCTCACAAAGTGCCCCTAAAATACGCTGAAATCCTTGGCAGGGGAAACCACAACTGCCCGGCGACCACTTCAGCAAGGAATCAGTCATCGGATTCCCCCGCCGCAAAAGCCGCCAGACAGAAGAAGTAGGGACAAGCTGCGGCTGCAGCCGCAAAGTTACGGACCAAAGCCAGACTCCACACGACCCCCCAAACACCAAGCAGGGGACAAAGTGCCAAGACCTCAAGTACCCCGGATAAGAGCCCTGAACAAATTTTTAAAGCATCCGAGGGGCCGGGAGGGAAGGTCCAGATAACGGCGGGAACGCCGCCATTTTGCCAATCTGCTGCCGGACCTCCACTATTAAATACGCAGCACAATAAAGGCCACAGCTCACCTGAGAGTGAAGTGAGAACCAGGATTAACTGCGAAAAACTGCAGTGAAAAGTGCTGACATTCACTCTCCACATACCACACTCGCACAGCGAAGGGAAAAAGCCCCACATAAAATCACATAAACTGCAAAAATCACAGGGAACAAAACTAAGTCACAGGGGGGTAAAGAGAACAGTCACGCAAGGGAAAAGGGCCTACAATACACATGCTGCATGCTCTCTCAGACATTGAAGACAGGCCAAAACATTAAGAAAACCTACTCCTTGAAACCTGGCTCTCACTTCCAGCCCTGAACTAGGGCACACTTTGAAAAGGCTACATTGGGAGTCCTGGTGGCTAAAACTAAAACACTAGAACCATTAACCCCTTTTTCAAACATCAACTGTAACTCATACATCATGCAGGGCTAGAGGGGCTCGGGCCCTAGCCCCCCCCCTGCTCACCCACCGCCTATCAAGCATATCACTGGCCTTAAGTTTGAAATCATTCTATGATCTGAAAGGAAACAGACAGAAGCTGCGATTTGTAGTGAACCCAAATATAAAACACACCCCTATTGGGCAGCACTAGCTGGGACTTTTAAGCTGCATGCAAAAATACTATAACTCCTATAACAAAAAGACAGGAACAATGGCTAGCAGACTTAAGAATGCTGACAAGAAAAGAAATCAAGTGGAGACGACACAGACACCTGTAGAGGCAGAGGATATGCCGAACTCTATGCCTATGGACACCCACCCAATTGTCTCACAGATCTCTGCCCTGTTCTTACCGAAAATTGAGCAGTTACAAACAGGGATGGATTCACTTACAACAGAAGTAAAATCTTTTAATGGCAGGACTCACTCAAGTGGAAACAAAGGGTTGCAGAGGGAGAGACTCGCCATAGAGAAGCTGAGACCAATATTCAAACACTGCAACAGCAGAATGATAGGCTATGGGCCAAAATCGACGACCTGGAGACAGGTCCAGAAGAAACAACCTACGGGTTGTAGGAACTCCAGAGTCTCTCCCAGGATCACAACTCATAGATTTTGCCAGAAAACACCCTGCCAAAAGTTGTTGCACATTCCTCAGTCATGTCTTCCATGCACAGTAGAGAGGGCCCACAGAGTTGGGCGACCCGCGAAAACAGGAGGAAAATACCCAACAATCGAGACAGTTATGGTGAAGTATCTCAACTTTAAAACAAAAATAGCAATTCTTCAAGCCTACAGAAAAGTCCCGTCGCTGGAATTTGAAGGCAGAAAATTATATTTGTTCCAGGACTATTCTGCAACAGTAGCAGCCAGAAGAAAGAATTTACACCTTATTGCAAGCAACTCATCGAGCAAGGCAGGCCAGCAGCCCTGCTATATCCCAGCGAGATTACGGCTGCACACAACCAATGGTCCTCTGTTCTTTGAGTCACCACAACAGCTCAAGCTACACCTGCAGAGAGAGAGTGAACAGCGACAAACACAAGATCAAGAAAACCGCCCCTCTATCTCAGGAAGATGAGAATTGCTGTCAGGGATCATAGAAGAAGAAGTATAAAGCACTTTAAACACTAAGAACTAATAACCAACAGGGCCACCACGCTCAGCACATGATTTTTGAAAACAAGAGACACTGCTAAGGCCTCAAGAAGTATAGAGTAAAGCCTTCTTAAAAACTAAAGGACATGATAACCTATATCCTTTACAAGTGGGGGGGGGGGGGGAATGGAAACGGGAAAATTTTGTTACTGTTTTATTGCCAGTTATATTGTTGAAATTTATTACATGTATTTGTCTCTTTTGCACAAATTCAAGAACGGTTTTGAAAGTTTAAAAGTTAAAACTCACCTAACCTGATTGCTTATTGTTTATCATAGTGATAGATAGACTCCATCAGACCTAAGAGCGCTCCCCCAGGGGGAAAATAGCCAGATTTTGGACACTGCAAGAAACAGTAAGTAACACTTATTAACCTATACTGCAACACTCATACATAACACTTCACACCTCACAACCCAGACAATTCGTGACACCCATACACACAGGACACCCACTGTAGCACAATGAAAATCACCACCTGGAATGTGGGAGGGATAACATCACCCATTAAAAGAAAGGCGATACTGAGACAATTAAATACAAAAAAGGCCGACATAGCCATACTAGAGGAAACACATCTATCGCAGATAGAACATCAAAAACTTAAACAGGGATGGTGGGAGAAGTACTCTTCACACCCTATGAAAACAAAAGAGCGAGAGGTATTGCAATATTGTTTCGAAAGGGACTGAATTACGACATTTTACAGGTGATCTCTGACGTTGAGGGTAGATATCTGATTATAAAACTAAAAATTGACGTACTATCCCTGATTCTTTGCGGTATATATGGCCCCCAGACACAGAAGAGAGAATTTTTAATACACCTCCAAAGCAAACTCTTGCAATTTGCAGACCTACCCATTATAGTGGGTGGAGATTACAATATAGCGCCTCAGACACCTGCAGACAGATTCCGTAACCCCACTAGCAACACAAAACCCAAACAGCTATGGACAGGATCTAGAAGAGAAACATTGATTCTTAAAAATTTTAAAAATAGTCTAGGTCTTACAGATATATGGAGAGAAAGAAACCCTGAGGCCCGGGATTACACATGTGCACATCCATCGAAAACCACACTCTCCCGCATAGACTATTTCCTAGTCTCAAGTCACTTAGCCTCTAGGATAGGAGATATCAAGATAGATCCCATAACCATTTCAGACCACTCACCAGTGACACTAGTGTTAACTACCGATGCCCCTCAGAGAAAGATGTGTGGATGGAGATTCCCTACGCATCTGTATCACAACCTCAACTTGCGAAAACACTTGGTGGGAGAGTGGTTAGCTTACAAAGATCTGAACAAACAACACATGAATGACATTTCGCTGTTTTGGGAAACGGCAAAAGCGGTGCTAAGAGGGGGGATCACGACTTACGCAATCAGAATAAAAAAAATTTGCAGAGAGAGAGGTGAACTACTTCTCCGCCAACTCCTAAATGCAAGGAATCAATACCTCAGACACCCGACAGACCAAAACAGATTACATTACAAAGACATCAAGACCCTCAGAGACACTCACCTTATTCAGACAGCAGGCAGAGCCCAAACTCGAATGCAGGCTAAATTCTATCGTTATGGTAATCGCACAGGTAAATTACTAGCAAAAATCACCAAACTAACCAGGAAACCTAACACTATAGCAGCCATACAGAAACAGGGAACAATACTAACAAAAAAAGAGGATATACACAAAACATTCGTAGACTACTATTCCAAACTGTATAGCCCACAGAGAGTAGATGAGGCATTGAAGCAAAACTTTTGGAAGGACTTGGCCCTCCCTCAAATAACTGAGACACAGTTACAGATCCTAAATGGCCCAGTGGACTCCTTAGAGATAACTAGGGCTATTGACGCTTTGCCCCTTGAAAAAACCCCCGGACCTGACGGCCTGCCGGGGGAGTTCTATAAAATGATCAGAGAGGAGGTGGCGGAGACACTCACCTTATTGTTCAATGGCATAATGAAAGGAAGGGCAGACCTATCAAATAGATTCACGGAAGCAAATGTGACAGTTATCCCCAACCAGACAGAGACCCATTACTGACAGCCTCGTATAGACCAATTTCATTACTCAACTCAGACTACAAACTGTTCACCAAAATTCTAGCCAACAGACTGACGGGGATACTACCGGACTTGCTTCACGAAGACCAGACAGGGTTTTTTTAGAGGGAGATCCTCAGTTAAGAACATGAGAAAATTGCAGCTAGTTCTGTCACACTACTGGGGGGAAGGAAAACAGGAGGGAGATCAGAAGGAGGGAGACGCCTGTATTTTATTGGTTGATGCCGAAAAAGCGTTTGATAAGATACTGTGGGACCATCTCTTCACAACCCTTGGGAAATTTGGGATTCAGGGCGACTTTATGACAGCCACCCACGCACCTGTATGACGAACCCCGAGCAGCAATTCTAGTTAATGGCGAACCATCACACACTTTCCCGCTAATGAGAGGCACAAGACAGGGATGCCCACTATCCCCGCTCCTTTTTGACCTGGCCCTTGAACCACTAGCAACCAAAATTAGGAAAAACACGGCAGGGTTAAATATAGGCAAAGAAACCCTCCACATATCCCTTTTCGCAGATGATATGATCCTATATGCCCCGCGACCCCAGGCGAAATATCCCTATTTTAATGCACATTATCACCGAGTTCGGCCCAAATATCAGGATACTGCATAAATAAAGATAAGTCAGAGCTGCTATGGTTAAGGAATAAGTCACCAGCAGAACCACTACAAGACAACTTTAAGATTGTTACTAACTCGTTTAAATATCTAGGTATTAATCTCTCTAGAGACCCCAGAGAGTGGTATGGACTTAACTTCAGGCCACTAATCAAGGAACTAAGACGCACACTCCTAAATTGGATACCACTACCACTGACACTATCAGGAAGAGTAGGGCTAATTAAGATGATCCTGTTTCCCAAACTGCTATATGCATTACAAATGCTACCCCCGAAACTCCTACATAAACAAGATCTACAAACACTGAATAGAGATATACTTCACTTTCTATGGAAGGGGAAAAGACACAGAATAGGACATAAAAAAATGACGTGCTCACCAGAGATGGGGGGACTAGCACTCCCAAATATAGAGTACTACAACTGGGCAGCTTTAGCTAAATATGTAATGGATTGGCTTTTGGACAGAAATGTCTTCACAAATGGTACGCTAGAGTCAGAACTTATTGCTCCTTGGTCACTAAAAATGCTCCCACACATGACTCACACACAGTTAGAAAGAACAGTAGGGCACAATACTATCTTCCTCCAACCTGTAAGAGCATGGCGGAAAATCTGCAGAACCTTGAAAATAAATGCAAAAATACAGTATACCTACCCCTACGAGGTAACCCAGATTTCCAGGCGGGTTTCACCACATCGCCTTTCAGACAATGGGAAACAAGGGGGACTGACTACTATCAGACAAGTCCTGACGCCAGACCAAAAATCAGTCAAATCGTTTGCCGAATTACAAATAGAATTTAATCTACCCTTACAAACACCACTTCGCATTCTTACAGACAAGACACTACGTTCAAAGCATTCTGGGGACGGGTGACATGCCGGACACCAACTGTGAAATATACAAACTACTGACTCTGACAAAGGGAGGACTGACTTCAATCTCACATACATACAAAGCACTCCAAACACTGACTAACAAGACCACGAGAGACCAAATTCAACATACATGGAGCACCTGGACTCCAAACCAGTCACGGACCAAATCATTGAACAAAGTGTTTTAAAGGTGAGGAAGGCATCATTATCAAACGACATCAGGGAATCACATACAAAACTACTACATAATGCTTACATAACACCAAAGATGTTCCACAAATGGTGTCCTGAGACTTCGGGACTTTGCCCAAAATGCACGCACTCAAACCCCAACATCCTCCACATGATTTGGCAATGCCCAAAACTTACGAGATTCTGGAACATGGCACACAAATGGGCAATGAGAGTTACGGGAGGGAGTATAGACCTAAATATCCACGTAGTGATATTCCTCCACACACAATCGGACACAAACAAACACATGACATTTGTTCATAATGTTATACTGATTGCCAGAAAGCTTATCCTCAAGAAGTGGATGGAGCCTGACCCGCCAACACTGACACATCTCAAATTAGAACTACAACAGCAAATGATTCGGGAACAAGTAGACACACAGGGTGACATCATAAAACGAACTAAACATTTCCTCAACAAATGGGAACCCTTGATTCACACCTTAGACTTAACACATCAGAGGCAAATACTGTACCCACTCAAAAACTCAGAGGTTGTTCTGGAAGCCCAGTTACGAGGCAAATGGAACATTTTCTAAACATTTCAATTAACAAGGTACCGAACCAATAGAGAGACTAAAGATGAGAGGCTGGAACGGAACCCTGGGAGGGCGCTCTGGGTCAAGTCAGGAGAAAATAGGAAGCAGAGATGGATGGGGAGGAGGGGAAATTAAGCTGTTGATATATAACACCCAACTTCGATGAAAGACGCACTCATAGTAGAGCTGCAATGACTTGCTGATTGTAAAGAGCTACAAAACACCAAAGACTCTTGGAAATCTTTTGATCGGCTCTAATATGTTACGCAAACTATACTGTCATCTGTTGCCTTATCATATAGCGGAACTAGATGTAGGAAGTTAGATGTGAAGTGAGGGAAGACAAGTAATGTCTGGAGTAGCTATGTTAATAGATTATAGAAAAAATACAGTGCTGTCTTTGGTTGCAACTATTGTCATCATATTCTACAAATTTTCTGTATATATCATTTGTTGCCTTACTCAGTGCTGGATGTATAAATAAAGAATTTAAAAAAAAAAAAAAAAAAATAATTGAAATGGGTATATATTTGTTTTTTGTTATGTTGCCTAATAATTATGCACAGTAATAGTCACCTGCACACACAGATATCCCCCTAAAATAGCTATAACTAAAAACAAACTAAAAACTACTTCCAAAACTATTCAGCTTTGATATTAATGAGTTTTTTGGGTTCATTGAGAACATGGTTGTTGTTCAATAATAAAATTAATCCTCAAAAATACAACTTGCCTAATAATTCTGCACTCCCTGTAATTCTGAGCCCCAAATTAGGATGAACTTCCTTTTATCTTGAAGGAGATTAACCCTTAAGTCTCCACAATCACATGAGAAGTGCCTGCCACTGCCAGAAATTATCCTTTATAAAGATTTTTTTCCAAAAAATACATTGAGGCCTAAACCCCATCAGGGCCAGCCTCCTAGCCCCAGAAGACAAAAGGCACTAACCTGTACATCTAGCTGTCCGGCAGCAGAACAGGGACACCTGGTATGAGAGGACGCCACTCCTCACAGAGACCTGTGGAAAAAAGAAAGAACAGAGTAAACCTACTCTGGCTTTCTACACTTAGGGCAGCAAATATGTTAGGAAAATGCAGCAAGGTCCACCTCACAAGTTCCTAACTGCTTTAAAGCCACCACTGCCCTACTGAAGAAACTAATGTGGAGTACGGCTAGAACCAATCTTGTAAAACTACTCTGGCTTTCAACTCTTAAAATCTTGCTTGAAGTAAAAGAAATCCAATTTTCTTCAGACACCAAAACTTTACCTCCTCCATTTAACAGAGGCAAAGAGAGTAACTGGGGATTGTGGGTAGGGTAGTGACACTTAACAGCTTTGCTGTGGTGCTTTTAGCCTCCTCCTGCCAGGAGTGATATTCCCAACAGTAATTGATGACGTTGTGGACTCACCATATCTTAGGAAAGAAACAAAATTTATGCTTATCTGATAAACTTCTTTCTTTCCGGACATGGAGAGTCCACTACATCATTCCAATTACTAGTGGGATATTCAACTCCTGGCCAGCAGGAGGAGGGCAAAGAGCACCCCAGCAAAGCTGTTAAGTGTAACTGCCGTACCCATAACCCCCAGTCATTCAGCCGAAGGAAATGGAAAAAGGAAGGGTGAAAAGATGCCTGAGGTTTACTCAAAAGAAATACATTTATCAGGTAAGCATAGATTTTGTTTTCTTTCCTATGACATGGAGAGTCCACAATGTAATTCCAATTACTAGTGGGAACCAATACCCAAGCTAGAGGACACGGAATGAACAGGGAGGGAGGAAAAAGGCAGGAGGACCTAAACAGAAGGCACCACCGCTTGTAGAACCTTTCTCCCCAAAAGAGGCCTCAGCCGAGGCAAAACTATCAAATTTGTAGAATTTGGAAAAAGTATGCAAAAAGGACCATGTTGCTGCCTTGTAAATTTGTTCAACAGAAGCTTCATTTTTGAAAGCCCACGAGGAGGAGACAGCCCTAGTGGAATGAGCCGTAACTCTCTCAGGAGGCTGCTGTCCAACAGTGTCATACGCCAAATGAATCAAACTTCTTAACCAAAGAGACAGAGTAGTAGAAGTGGCCTTCTGACCCTTACGCTTTCTTTTTTTTATTTTTTAGACTTTTATTTGTAACCAACAGTGGATGCCATAGAGAAAAAAAAACAGATCACATTACAGTTATTGCGCCACGCAGGGCGAGATGCAATATAACATAACATTGTGAAAAAAGAAAAAAGAGATATGATTGTATCATTATATCAATTTTACAATATTACATTTTGCCCATAGATGGCCCTCTTAATAATAGACATGCACTGCTGGAATTTTTTTAAGAATTTTTACACAACATTAATTACAGATTAGACAAATAATCACATGATCATATTTTGTATATATTAGAGTGCCAAAAAGTAAAACAAGGACATCATATTAGATGGATAAATTTATATGCAAGTACAGAGAACGAGTAAGGGAAAAAAAAAAAAAAAAACCCTCTCTTCTCTCCCCCTCCACCCCTCGGGGACCCTTACGCTTTCAAGAAAAAAAGAACAAACATGGCAGAAGATTGCCTAAAATCCTTAGTAGCTTGTATGTAAAATTTTAGGGTCTGCACAACATCCAAGTTATGTAAAACAATTTCCTGATTAATGTTTCGATCTGAAACTACCTTAGGGAGAAACCCCAATTTGGTACGAAGCACCGCCTTATCAGCATAAAAGATAAGGTAAGAGGAATCACACTGTAAAGCTGAAAGCTCAGACACCCTGCGTGCAGAAGAAATGGCAACCAGAAACAAAACTTTCCAGGATAACATTTTTATATAAAAAACATGCATTGGCTCAAACAAAGCCTGCTGCAAAACTTTAAGAACTAAATTAAGGCTCTACGGGTGGAGCAACAGGTTTAAACACAGGCCTGATTCTAACCAGGGCCTGTACAAAGGTTTGAACATCTGGAAGATCTGCCAGAAATTTGTGCAAAAGGATGGATAATGCAGAAATCTGACCCTTTAGAGTACTGACCGATAAACCCTTATCCAGGCCATCCTAAAGAAAAGACAAAATCGGGAGAATCCCTTAGATTCACACCAATAAAGATATTTACGCTATATCTTATGGTAAATCTTGCGAGTAACCAGCTTTCGAGTCTGAATCATAGTTTCAATGACCGCTTCAGAAAACCCATGTTTGGACAGAACTAAGCGTTCAATCTCCAAGCAGTTAGCTTCAGATAATCTAGGTTTGGATGGAGGAAAGGACCCTGAAAAAAAAGGTGTTTCCTCAGAGGTAACCTCCAAGGAGGTAGAGATGGCATCCTCACCAGATCCGAGAACCAGATACTGCGAGGCCATGCAGGAGCTATTAGAATCACAGATGCTCTCTCCTGCTTGTTACAAGCGATGACTCGTGGAAGAAGAGCAAATGGAGAAAACAGATAAGCCAGAGAAATTTTCCAAGGAACCACTAGAGCATCTATCAGAGCAGCCTGGATGAAAGGTCAGTCTGCTCAAAAAATCCGCTTCCCAGTTGTCCACTCCTGGGATGGCAGATAGGTATAATGATAAGTAATGATGTTGTATTGAACTACTGTATTTATGGATAACAACTGCAGTTTACCCAAATTGTATTATCAGAACAAGTAAGCAAATCAGGTAAAGCCTAAGATTCCTTTGGTTATGTATTCTATGGCTATTCCAGTAAGGTGGTATTTGTATCACTACCATAAACTAACAACAAAGGTAAAAGTTGCCAGGTAGTATGGTACGTGTATTTAGTCAACTGTGACTTTAAGGATTAGGAATCCTGTTAGTATCTTGTTCACAGGATTAACTGAAGAGAGTTGGAAGATCTGTACAGAAACACGGTTTAGGGACTGTAACGGCTGGAGTAGGCGAATGCAGCAAGTCCAATGACGTCACAGTAGGGGGCAGAGCCTAAGTCCGTTGCACAAACTGACCGGTAGTTTGTAGTACCCGGTATGGTAATTCCTCAGCAAATACCGTTCTTCTGCAAGTAAGAGGAATGCCAGGGAAACTTAGGCTATGTCCAGATGGTGTAAGTATTTGCTGCTCGAGGAAGAATCTCGTGGTGATCTGGTTGCAGACAGGCTCAGGTAACAGAGTGTCTGAAGGCAGGTTGATGCAGGAGGAGTATTCTGGATATTGTCTAGGAGGTTGATCCAAAAGTGGAAACAGATTTTTAGTATGAAGCTGTAGGAAATGTGTATAACGGCTGATGCAGCAATAGATGAAATACAGGAAAGGAATTGTAGTTAGCTGTTGAAGAATCTTTGATGGAACAAGCAGAATTGCTTTACGGCACCCCTAATATATGTTAGTCCAAACATGTTTTCAAGTTTTTAAACACACTGGCAAGTGAAAAAAAGTTAAAATTGTCTTGTTTTACTTAAAGGCGGTTTTCAATTTACAGTGGTGCTCCGGTCCCGAACCATCTGTATGAGTGAGGTATTCCTTTACTGTGCAAATGTCTTAGGCCACCATTAGATTTGTTGTTTTAGCAAAGTTTGATGACTATCCATTTTTCGGTCTCTTTATTAAGATGCAAACAGAAAATACAGGAAATATGTACACAAAATATACCCCCCACACACAATTTTCAGAACAAAATGGCTTCTTCAGGCAAAAGTCAGTATTTAGTGAGACCTCCCCTTGGCACTAAGCACACCTTGAACTCTTTTTGGGAGACTGTCCTGAAGTTTTCTGAAGAAATCGCCTTCTTTAGATTTAAGTTGTTTTTATTTCTTTCTCTGTCCAGGTGATTCCCATACTGACTCTATAATATTCAGGTCTGGACTCTGTGTTTTATCAGCTGTTTTTCTCTCCCAGTGGTCAATTTTTCAAGCTCCGTATGGAGCTTGATGCCCCGTATGGAACTTGAAGTTATAAAGCAGCACTCTAAAGATCGCTGCTCCATAACCTGTCTGCCTGCTCAGAGGCAGCAGTTAGAAATCAACCCAATCGAATACGATCGGGTTGATTGATACCCCTGCTAGCGGCCAATTGGACGCGAATCTGCAGGGAGGGGTATTGCACCAAGAACTGCTGGTGCAATGATAAATGCAGACAGTGTATGCTGTCTGCATTTGTCGATGTGCAGCGGACATGATACACTACATCATATCATGTCCGCTCGCACTATAATAAATTGACCCCCTAATATGATTTCACTGCATTAGCAGTGTGCCTGGAATAATTATCATGCTGAAAAATAAAACCATTCCCAATCAGGCGCCTTTTAGATGGAATGGTATGATGAACTAAAACCTGTCGGTACTTTTCAGCATTCATGATCCCATCAATTCGGACAATATCGCCAATACCACTGGCAGAAATGCAGCCCCAAACCAGGACAGACCCTCCACCATGTTTCACTGAAGGCCACAAACACTCATTCTTCCCTCTCTCTCCAACTCTTCTTGTCACATATTGTCGATGATTGTACCCAAAAATCTCAACCTTGGATTTGTCACTCCATAATACTCTTTGCCATTGATCTTAATTCCAATCTTTGTGAGCTTTAGCATATCTTAGCCTTTTCACCCTGTTCCCCTTCCGAAAAAGTGGTTTCTTGTCTGTTACTCTTCCACAAAGACCAATCCTGATCAAGCTTCTTTGGACTGTAGAAGGTCAACTTGGCATCCGAATGAAGCTGCCAGATGCTGAGCCAGGTCTTTGCTGAACTTCTTACGGTCTCTCAAAGTAGAAACTCTGATAAACTTATCATCAGATTTTGAAAGTTTTCTTGGCCTTTCAGTCTTTTTTTTTTCCTTGACCTCTCTGATTCTTCAAATTTTTAAAAACAGCTTGAATACCACATCTTGAGTATTCAGTTTATTTGATGCTTTCCCTTTGAGAGAGTGGCCTTGCTGATGCAAAAGTATGAGTTTATGTCTTTCAAATTCTGTGATCTTTGGCATTTTGAATGGAAGGATGCGATTGAAAGTTGGTCTAATTAGCAAGCTACCAATTAATTAAACTCATACCACATGTGTATGTAATGCTCAAGCATGTCTTGCACAAACCTGGTGTAATAGACCTTTTTTCACAGCATTTTTGACATTAAATAGTAGGACAAATACAGGTGTTAGTAATTACATTAATTAGGATTCCATTTAGGTTTACAAGAGTTAAGATCCTGCTATTGCTTGAGTGTAAGGGGAGTTTACACTAAATACTTTCCACTTTAGCCTATAGAAGCAGTTTTTTCTGATTTTTTTTCTGTTTTTTAATACTGCATATTATATACGCACATACACATTTTTATATATATATATATATATATATATATATATATATATATATATACACAAACAAAAAATAAATTTATTTACTTTTTCCCTGTGCATTTCACCTAAAGCACTTGGACAGGTTTTTAAAGTTTAAATCATTTTGTACTTATTATATTTAATAGTTATCTCTATCTCGTCCTTTATTTTAAAACAATGTCTTAAAATGTTGAAAGCTCTAATAGAGCCATCTGTACAAAACATGAAAGATGTTTCTTTAAGCAAGTTAGTGACACATATGTCAAATGTAATTACTTTTTGTTTTTACCCAAACACTTTCTCTGACAAGGGCAAGAGAGGTAGAGGTCATACCCAGCTGGGCCTCCTACCCATCTATGCCTAAGGGGGGTAGTTATCAAGCCGTCAACCTCAAATACGCTGCGTATTCCGCAGCGTATTTGTGGCGAGGCTGATACGCCTTAGTTATCAAAGGCTCGAGACCGGCAAAAGTAGAATTTTGTGACGTCAGCTTCGATCCGCCGGACTCAGTCCGACACAGATCGATTCTTACGTCACTCCAGATGTTCCGCACACAAGTGCGGCACATTCTCACTACTTTTGCTAGCTATCAAAACACTAGCAGGTACGCTCGGCACTTTTACGGCCCAGCGTACCTGGTTTTCAAAGCGCCAGCCTGGAGGCGGCGGATCCCATAGGAATCAATGGGAGTCTGACCATAGCGAAAGTACAAGTTCGCTGCTGACAGACATCCCATTGATTTCTATGGGAGCTGTCTACACCTAACACCCTAACATGTACCCCGAGTCTAAACACCACTAATCTGACCCCCCCTACACCGCCGCAACTAAATAAAGTTATTACCCCCCTAAACCGCCGCTCCCGGAGCCCACCGCACGCTACTCTATACATATTAACCCCTAAACCGCCGCTCCCGGAGCCCACCGCAACTATAATAAATGTATTAACCCCTAACCCGCCGCTCCCCTGAACCCGCCGCAACCTATATTAAATGTATTAACCCCTATCCTGCCCCCCCTACACCGTCGCCACCTATAATACATTTATTAACCCCTAATCTGCCCCCCCTACACCGTCGCCACCTATAATAAATTTATTAACCCCTATCCTGCCCCCCACTACGCCGCCGCCACTGTAATAAAATGATTAACCCCTAAACCTAACCCTAACCCTAACGCCCCCTAACTTAAATATTAATTAAATAAATCTAAATAAATTAACTCTTATTAACTAAATGAATCCTATTTAAAACTAAATACTTACCTTTAAAATAAACCCTAATATAGCTACAATATAAATAATAATTATATTCTAGCTATCTTAGGATTTATTTTTATTTGACAGGTACCTTTCAATTTATTTTAACCATGTACAATAGCTATTAAATAGTTATTAACTATTTAATAGCTTACCTAGCTAAAATAAAGAGAAATGTACCTGTGAAATAAATCCTAACCTAAGTTACAATTACACCTAACACTACACTATACTTTAATAAATTATTCCTATTTAAAATAAATACTTACCTGTAAAATAAACCCTAAGATAGCTACAATGTAATTAATAATTATATTATAGCTATCTTAGGATTTATATTTATTTTACAGGTAACTTTGTATTTATTTTAGCTAGTTAGAATAGTTATTAAATAGTTATTAACTATTTAATAACTACCTAGCTAAAAGAAATACAAAATTACCTGTAAAATAAATCCTAACTTAAGTTACAATTAAACCTAATACTACACTATCATTAAATTAACTAAATAAACTACCTACAAAGAACTACAATGAAATACAATTACATAAACTAACTAAAGTACAAAAAATAAAAAAAGCTAAGTTACAAAAAATAAAAAATTAAGTTACAAACATGTTAAAAATATTACAACAATTTTAAGCTACTTACACCTAATCTAAGCCCCCTAATAAAATAACAAACCCCCCCAAAATAAAAAAAATCCCTACCCTATTCTAAATTACATAAATTTCAAAGCTCTTTTACCTTACCAGCCCTTAAAAGGGCCATTTGTGGGGGCATGCCCCAAAAAGTTCAGCTCTTTTGCCTGTAAAATAAAAATACAACCCCCCCCCCCAACATTAAAACCCACCACCCACATACCCCTAATCTAACCCAAACCCCCCTTACAAAAACCTAACACTAATCCCCTGAAGATCATCCTACCTTGAGTCGTGTTCACTCAGCCGAGCCACCGATGGAACTGAAGAGGACATCCGGAGCGGAAGAAGTTAATCCTCCAAGCGGCGCTGAAGAAATCTTCCATCCGATGAAGTCATCATCCAGGCGGCGCTGAAGAAGTCTTCGATCCGGCCGATGTCATCTTCAAAGAGGCGCTGAAGAGGTCTTCTATCCGGGCGAAGTCATCTTCCAAGCCGGGTCTTCAATCTTCCTTCCGCCGACGCGGAACCACCTTCTTCACCGACGGACTACGACGAATGACGGCTCCTTTAAGGGACGTCATCCAAGATGGCGTCCCCTCAATTCCGATTGGCTGATAGGATTCT
This sequence comes from Bombina bombina, assembly GCF_027579735.1. Lineage (NCBI taxonomy): Eukaryota > Metazoa > Chordata > Amphibia > Anura > Bombinatoridae > Bombina > Bombina bombina. Next base: position 1,291,620,423 of record NC_069500.1, on the reverse strand, counting down.
ATCAGCCAATCGGAATTAAGGTAGGAAAATCTGATTGGCTGATGGAATCAGCCAATCAGATTCAAGTTCAATCCGATTGGCTGATCCAATCAGCCAATCAGATTGAGCTCGCATTCTATTGGCTGATCGGAACAGCCAATAGAATGCGAGCTCAATCTGATTGGCTGATTCCATCAGCCAATCAGATTTTCCTACCTTAATTCCGATTGGCTGATAGAATCCTATCAGCCAATCGGAATTGAGGGGACGCCATCTTGGATGACGTCCCTTAAAGGAGCCGTCATTCGTCGTAGTCCGTCGGTGAAGAAGGTGGTTCCGCGTCGGCGGAAGGAAGATTGAAGACCCGGCTTGGAAGATGACTTCGCCCGGATAGAAGACCTCTTCAGCGCCTCGTTGAAGATGACATCGGCCGGATCGAAGACTTCTTCCGCGCCGCTTGGAGGATTAACTTCTTCCGCTCCGGATGTCCTCTTCAGTTCCATCGGTGGCTCGGCTGAGTGAAGACGACTCAAGGTAGGATGATCTTCAGGGAATTAGTGTTAGGTTTTTGTAAGGGGGGTTTGGGTTAGATTAGGGGTATGTGGGGTGGTGGGTTTTAATGTTGGGGGGGGGGTTGTATTTTTATTTTACAGGCAAAAGAGCTGTTTTCTTTGGGGCATGCCCCCACAAATGGCCCTTTTAAGGGCTGGTAAGGTAAAAGAGCTTTGAAATTTATGTAATTTAGAATAGGGTAGGGATTTTTTTTTATTTTGGGGGGGTTTGTTATTTTATTAGGGGGCTTAGATTAGGTGTAAGTAGCTTAAAATTGTTGTAATATTTTTAACATGTTTGTAACTTAATTTTTTATTTTTTGTAACTTAGCTTTTTTTATTTTTTGTACTTTAGTTAGTTTATGTAATTGTATTTAATTGTAGTTATTTGTAGGTAGTTTATTTAGTTAATTTAATGATAGTGTAGTATTAGGTTTAATTGTAACTTAAGTTAGGATTTATTTTACAGGTAATTTTGTATTTCTTTTAGCTAGGTAGTTATTAAATAGTTAATAACTATTTAATAACTATTCTAACTAGCTAAAATAAATACAAAGTTACCTGTAAAATAAATATAAATCCTAAGATAGCTATAATATAATTATTAATTACATTGTAGCTATCTTAGGGTTTATTTTACAGGTAAGTATTTATTTTTAAATAGGAATAATTTATTAAAGTATAGTGTAGTGTTAGGTGTAATTGTAACTTAGGTTAGGATTTATTTCACAGGTACATTTCTCTTTATTTTAGCTAGGTAAGCTATTAAATAGTTAATAACTATTTAATAGTTATTGTACATGGTTAAAATAAATTGAAAGGTACCTGTAAAATAAAAATAAATCCTAAGATAGCTAGAATATAATTATTATTTATATTGTAGCTATATTAGGGTTTATTTTAAAGGTAAGTATTTAGTTTTAAATAGGATTCATTTAGTTAATAAGAGTTAATTTATTTAGATTTATTTAATTAATATTTAAGTTAGGGGGGCGTTATGGTTAGGGTTAGACTTAGGTTTAGGGGTTAATCATTTTATTACAGTGGCGGCGGCGTAGTGGGGGGCAGGATAGGGGTTAATAAATTTATTATAGGTTGCGGCGGGTTCATGGAGCGGCGGTTTAGGGGTTAAACTATTTATTTAGTTGCGGAGAGGTGCGGGATCAGCAGGATAGGGGTTAATAATTTTATAATAGAGGGCGACGGTATAGGGGGGCAGGATAGGGGTTACTAGGTATAATGTAGGTGGCAGCGGTGTCCGGGAGCGGCGGTTTAGGGGTTAATACATTTATAAGACTTGCGGCGGGGTCTAGGAGCGGCGGTTTAGGGGTTAGTAACTTTATTTAGTTGCGGGGGCCTCCGGGGGCGCCGGTATAGGGGGTAGAACAGTGTAGTTTAGTGTGAGTGCTTAGTGACAGGCTAGCAATAAAGCTGGGAAAAAGCCGAAGGGCAGCGAGATCGGATGAGTGATAACTGTCACAGTCCGCTGCTCATCGCCCCGCGGCTTTTTGACAGCTTTATTTGATAACTTAGGCGAACGTATTCAAGGTCCGCGGCGGCGAAGGTAGGCGAGCTTAGGCGGACGTATTGGGCCGGCGAAGCCAGAAAAGTAGACGGCTTGATAAGTAGCCCCCTGAGTATCAAATTACACAGCAGGATTGCTCCACCTCCTCAGAGTCATTTCCCATTCAAGACCCTGAAACAAAAGAGGACCCCACTCAAGAGCTACCTCACATCCTCCAACAGGTACTGTATCTGTTTTATACAATATTGGAAGGAAATGGATATTCCAAATAAGGAACTCCAAAAGTACCTGCACCCTGTTATATAAATAAGTACATCAAAGGGCACTGCAATAACTCTTACACAAAAGGTTTATTACAAAACTCATTCATAAAAACAGACAAAGTCCCAAAACCACTCACTTAATGAAATGTTGCTGGAAACTTGCATGATATAAAGGTGCACCAAATATAAAAAAAAGTACAGACTCAATAACTGACAGCAACAGGTTGGTAAATAAATAATACACACAAGTTGCACAGTCCTTCATTAAAGGTACAGTCAAGTCAAAATTAGGAACTTTCATGATTAAGATAGGCCATGCAATTTTAAACAACTTTCCAATTTAATTTTATCATCAAATTTGCTTTGTTCTCTTGGTATTCTTTGTTAAAAGCTAAACCTAGGTAGGCTGGAACTGATTTCTAAGTCATTGAAGGCCTTTTCTTATCTCAGTGCATTTTTACAGTTTTTCACTGTTAGACAGTGCTAGTTCATGTGTGCCATATAAATAACATTGTGCTCACTCCAGTATACTTATTTATGAGTCAGCACTGATTGGCTAAAATGCAAATTTATCAGAGACTGAGATAATGGGGCAGTCTGCAGAGTTGAAAAGTGTATTAATATAACAGTGTTGGTTATGCAAAACTGGGAAACGGATAATAAAGTGATTATCTTTTTGAACAATAATAATTTTCAAGTAGACTGTCGCTTTAAGCAGTATAATCTTATCGCCAGCAAAAAAACATGCATTCTAAGTAAAGGAACATAAGAGGAAAAGGGTGTAACTAGACATGTGCAACGCTAAAAAATCTGCTTCGTTTCGATTAGTTAATTAAATAATTTTGTTTCGGGAAATTAGTTATGTTAAGTTAAATCGTTATTTTGGATCAATTCATTATTTTGGATCCATTCGTTATTCATATTCATTATTTCATTCTAAAGTTTACAATAGAATAATGAATATGAATAAAGAATGGATCCAAAATAACGAATGGATCCGAAAAACTAATTTGCAGAAACAAAATTATTCCCGACACTAAATAAAGCTATTAAACCCTAAACCGCCATCCCCCCACATCACAACACTAATCTAACTAAACCTTTTAACCCCCAAACTGCCACCCCCGACATCACCAACACTAACTAAACCTATTAACCTCTAAACCGCCGTTCCCCGATATCACCAACACTAAATAAAGCTATTAACCCCTAAAACGCCGCCCCCCGACATCGCCAACAATAACTAAACCTACTAACCTCTAATCGCCATTCCCTGACATCGCCAACACTAAAGTTATTAACCCCTAAACTGCCGCCCCCCACATCTCCAACACTAACTAAACTTATTAACCTCTAAACCGCCATTCCCCGACATTGCCAACACTATAACTAAGCCTATTAACCTCTAAACCGCTGTTCCCCAACATCGCTGACGCTAACTAAACCTATTAACCCCAAAACCAATGCCCCCCCACATCGCCAACACTAAATAAACATATTAACCTCAAAAACCGCCGCCCCACCACATCGCCAACACTAAATAAACCTATTAACCTCTAAACTCCCTCCCCCCCACATCGCCAAAATAAACATATTAACCCCTAAACCACCGCCCCCCCACATCGCAAACACTAAATAAAATAATTAACCACTAAACCGCCATCCCCCCCATATCCCAACACAAACTAATCCTTTTAACACGTAAACTGCCACCCCTGACATCACCAACACTAACTAAACCTATTAACCTCTAAACCGCCATTCCCCGACATCGCCGACACTAACTAAACCTATTAACCCCAAAACCAATGCCCCCCCAACATTGCCAACACTAAATAAACATATTAACCTCTAAACCGCAGCCCCACCACATCGCCAACACTAAATAAACCTATTAACCTCTAAACCACCACCTCCTCACATCGCCAACACTAACTAAATTTATTAACCTCTAAACCACATCCCCCCACATCCCAACACTAACTAAACCTTTTAACCCCTAAACCGCCGTCCCCGACATCACCAACACTAACTAAACCTATTAACCACTAAACTGCCGTTCCCCGACATCACCAACTCTAAATAAAGCTATTAACCCCTAAACTGCTGCCCCCCCACATCGCCAACGCTAACTAAACCTATTAACCTCTAATCCGCTGTTCCCTGACATCGCCAACACTAAATAAACTTATCGACCCCTAAACCGCCGACCCCCCACATCGCCAACACTAACTAAACCTATTAACCCCTAAACCAATGCCCCCCCCACATCGCCAACACTAACTAAACCTATTAACCTCTAAACCGCCGTTCCCCGACATCGCCGACACTATAACTAAGCCTATTAACTTCTAAACCACCGTTCCCCGACATCGCAGACACTAACTACACCTATTAACCCCTAAACCAACGCCCCCCACATCGCCCACACTAAATAAACATATTAACCTCTAAACCACCGCCCCCCCACATCGCAAACACTAAATAAACATATTAACCTCTAAACCACCACCCCCCCACATCACCAACACTAACTAAACATATTAACTGCTAAACCACCTCCCCCCACATCGCCAAAACGTAATAAACCTATTAACCCCTAAACCGCCGACCCCCGCATCACAAACACTAAATAAAATAATTAACAACTAAACGGCCATCCCCCCACATCGCAACTAGCTAAATTAAACTATTAACCCCTGAACCTAACACCCCTTAACTTTAACATAATTAAAATAGACCTACCTATTTAAAAATAAATACAAACTTACTTGTGAAATAAAAATAAAACCTAAACTTAAACTAAAAAAAACCCTAACATTACTTGTTTAAAAAAAAATAATAATAATAATACAAAAAATAAAAAACCTAACATTACTAAAATTAATAAAATATAACATTACTAAAAATAATAAAACCTAACATTTCTAAAAATAATAAACACACAAATTATAAAAAATGAAACAAACGAAATGATCCAAAATAATAAAAGTTATTCCTATTCTAATACCCCATTTAAAAAAAAATAAAAAAAAAAAAATATAAAAAACCTAATCTATAATAAGATACCAAAACAAAAAGGGCATTTTGTAGGGCATTGCCCTAAAGTTAACAGCTCTTTTGCCAATAAATTAAAACAAATACCCCTAACATTACAACCCCCCCACCCCCCAACCCCCCCCCCAAAAAAATCTAAGTTAAAAAAAAATGATCTACCCATTGCCCTGAAAAGGGCGTTTGTATGGGCATTGCCCTTAAAAGGGCATTCAGCTCTTTTACAGCCCATTAAAAAATAAAAAAAGCCTTAATCTAAAAAAAAAACAACCCAAAAATAAAAAACTACCATTACAAAAATTAACAAAGGAAATCATCCAAAATAATAAAAATAATTCCTATTCTAATACCCCCATTTAAAAAAAAAAAAAAAACACCCCCAAAAAAACCTAACACTAACCCCAAAATCGGTACTCACTGTTCCTGAGGTCTGGCGAAAGATCTTCATCCCAGCGGCGAAGCATCTTCATCCAGGCTACTCCATCTGTATCCATGGCGGGACCAGCATCTCATCCCAGTGGAGGCAGATCGGTCAGTGGATGCACGGAGATGAAGGTCCAGGTGGAGGTCCATTGGTCCGACGTGGAGGTCCTCTTCAAGCGACCGTCCGCCACAAACTGAGGATTGAATGCAAGGTACCCCTTTTATATTGGGGTACCGTTGCATTACTGGACCTCCGCCTCCGCGCATCCACCGACCGCTCCGCCTCTGCTGGGATGAAGATAGAAGATGTCGTTCCCGCAATGGTTACAGATGGAGCCGCCTGGATGAAGATCGTTCGCCGGACTTTAGGAACAGTGAGTACTGATTTTGGGGTTAGGGTTTTTTTGGGGTGTTTTTTTTAGATTAGGGCTTTTTTATTTTTAATGGGCTGTAAAAGAGATGAATGCCCTTTTAAGGGCAATGCCCATACAAATGCCCTTTTCAGGGCAATTGGTAGATTAGGTTTTTTTAGTTAAGTTTTTTTTATTTTGGGGGTTTGGAGGGTGGGGGGTATTGTAATGTAAGGGGTGTTTGTTTTAATTTTTTGGCAATAGAGCTGTTAACTTTAGGGCAATGCCCTACAAAAGGCCCTTTTAAAGGGCCAGTAAACCCACCAAATAATGTTATATAATTCTGCACATAGTGCAGAATTATATAACATTAGCCTTGTGCCAGCTTTCTAAAGCAAAGTATTTCAGAGATATTTACCTACGAATATTAATTTTACAGACCGCCGCTCCTGGCTCTACTGCATCAGGCAGACTGTCTAGTCACAGCGTGCCCGATCGCGCCATTAAACTGAATGTAGCTCGCTCCCGATACCAGACCAGAGCAGGAGCGAGCTACATTCAGTTTAATAGAGTGATCTGGAGCGCTGTGACTAGACGCTTAGGTAAAAACATATAATTCTCCAGAATTATTTAACATTATTTGGTGGGTTTACTGACCGCTATTGGTAGTTTATTGTAGATTAGTTTTTTTTTATTTTGGCGTGTTTTTTTTTTTTAAACAGGGTATTAGAATATGAATAATTTTTATTATTTTGGATAATTTAATTTTTTTTTTTATAAAGGTATTTTTTTTTTGTGATTTTAGTGTTTATTATTTTTTGTAATTGTAGTTTCATTTTTTTGTAATGTTAGGTGTTATTATTTTTAGTAATGTTAGGTTTTTTATTTTTTGTATTATTATTTTTTTTTTAAAACTAATGTTAGTTTTTTTTTAGTTTAAGCTTAGTTTTTATTTTGATTTCATAGGTAAGTTTGTATTTATTTTAACTAGGTAGTTAGTAAATAGTAATTTTGTAACTAGCTTAGGTTTTATTTTTATTTCACAGGTAAGTTTGTATTTATTTTAACTAGGTAGTTAGTTAAAGGGACATGAAACCCAAAAATGTTATTTCATGATTCAGATAGAGAATACAATTTTAAACAACTTTACAATTTACTTCTATTATTTAATTTGCTTCCTTCTCTTCTTATTCTTTGCTGAAAGGTTTATCTAGACAAGCTCAGGAGCAGCAGAGAACCTAGGTCCTAGCTGTTGATTGGTGGCTGCATATATATATTGATTGTGATTGGCTCACCTATGTGTTAAGTTAGAAACCAGTAGTGCATAGCTGCTCCTTCAACAAATGATATCAAGAGAATGAAACAGATTATATAATAGAAGTAAATTAGAAAGTTGATTAAAATTGTATTCTCTATCTGAATCATAAAATAATTTTTTGGGGTTTCAAGTCCCTTTAATAATTGGAACTTCAGGTGTATTTTAATTATGTTAAAGTTAGGGGGTTTTAGGTTTAGAGGTTAAAAGTTTAATTTAGCTAATTGTGATGTGGGGGTGGCGGTTTAGAGGTTAATTATTTTATTTAATGGTTGCAATGTGGAGGGACGGCGGTTTAGGGGTTAATAAGTTTATTTAATTTTGATGATGTGGGGGGTTTAGAGATTAATAGGTTTAGTGTTGGTGATGTGGGGGGGGGGCAGCGGTTTAGAGGTTAATAGGTTTAGTTAGTGTTGGCAATGTGGGGGCGGTGGTTTAGAGGTTAATATGTTTAGTTAGTGTCGGCGATGTTGAGTAACGGTGGTTTAGAGGTTAATATGTTTAGTGAGTGTTGGCAATGTTGGGGAACGGCGGTTTAGCGGTTAATAGGTTTAGTTAGTGTTGGCGATGTGGGGGGGCGGCAGTTTAGGGTTTATACGTTTAGTTAGTGTCGGCGATGTTAAGGGGCGGTGGTTTAGAGGTTAATAGCATTATTTAGTGTTTTAGTTAGTGTTAGAGATGTTTGGGAACTGCGGCTTAGATGAACAATGAAAAATTCCGAATATGAATAAAGAATGGATCTGAAACTGATTTATTCATTTTTTGGAGATTCTTCCGAATCTCCGAATCAGCCAAAATTTGGTCGAAAACGAAATTGTCCGATACGGATTGTACATGTCAAGGTGTAACCATGAGCTAATGGAGACTGTTGTCCTGCTGTCTTCTATATTACTTGCCACGGAGATCTACAAAGATGTCCTGTTGCGAGTTTCGCTCCTCCCTTTGTGCAGGCTGGAACTTTTTATGGGTGGAACGCGATTCTTCACCCATTTATTTTCACATCCTATGAGTTTGCCTCTCACATGAGATTATTAAGGTAGACATGCGCATAATAAAAGGAGCATCTGTTATTTGTTTTTTCAGAATGGCATATATATTTTTATCCGCAGGCAGAACATTCTTATAAATTTTAAGGAAGCGCATATGTCCATTGTATTTGTTAAAAATGGACTAAATCTCGGGGGGGCGGAGCCGGCTCTGCCTAAGATGGCCGCATATTTGTGGAGCTCCACAACATTAGCTTCTAATTTATTCTAAAAACTCATAAAAAGATAACCTGATCCTTCATCTCCTGCACCTTTTCTTAAGAATAGGAAACTCTGTATCTGCTGAAGTTTTTTATTAAAGCTGGGAGAGCAAGTGGATTGCACAACTAAGCCTGTTGAACGGCACCTGTTTTCTACTGCGTTGCAATTACCTGAGGCCGCTATGTAAAGTTCGGATCCTACCAGACAGAGTGAATTTGGACTACCAGCTGATACTAAAGTATATACAGATCTGAAGAGCATTCTTTAGGAGCAATCAACTCACTAACAGATTGTACTAGTTTTGCAGCTGATTTGTGACTGAGAGTGGGATTATCGCTGTTTGACTCAGTTAGACTACAAGCGGCCTGGTAATAACCTATTGCAAACATCGACAGCAGAAAATTATAACACTGTCCTCATTGCCCATCCCTACAACATGAGAGAAGATAACTACACCATGTTACAAACGCTCCTCAGAAACCTGGACCTACAGTTAACTAATAACTTTGACGAGATCAGACATATACTTAGGTCCCAGGCTTCGGAAGAAGACACATGTGAAATTAAGATGGCGCATGGCACTAAGACTGACAGACATTATAAAATGCATAAGGCAGAAGAGTCCTATCAAACATGCATAGAGAATAGGGACGATACCCAACTAATGCCCTTACGAGCACAGGAAGCAGACATAAAGTCTATCTCATATACATGGGGGGTCGACAGTAGCTCCGGCAAGTCAGGAGCTATGGCTGTTGCGCAGGAGGAAGGTAAGCAGTCAAAGTACCCCGTGAGCAGGGACACCCAATTTCGTTCCGTGCAAAGTAAAAGAGGATGTTACGGACAGTACATTAGAGTCCAAGTGAACTGGTTAATAATGAACTGTGACCCATCTATTCACCAAAGCTCTCCTGGCACGAGCAGGCATCTCTGTCTGAAGGGGCATCTCTCCAACCTTGACATCCTCGGTATGAACTATTATACTAGTTCTGATCTTTTGCAGAGGAGAGGTGTCGGATAAATGCACTATGCTCCCCTTTATAAGCGAACAAAGAGACTTTGTAGCTGTCAGGTTCATGAGCAGGGGCTGTTTGTACCTTTAGCGCTTACATATAACTTCTTGTCCAGCCCTACAACACCTGCTAATTAATGTATACTATTAGCTCTGTAATGTTGTTGGAAGACGCAATACGCTATTTGCTGCCTCTCTGACTTTCGCTTTCTATTGTGAATGACTTATGAAAGCTTATCCTAACGGATTTCTCAATTTCAAGTTAACCACCAGCTAAACTACCTACGGATTGCAAATACCTCCTAAAATATAAACAGGATCCACAAACTGCTTCTTTCCTGTCGCTTGATACAGTGACCACTTAAACACGAACTGTTTGCCAGCCGGCTGCACACCAGCTGTTTTCTAGTTCTGAATTACAGTAAGCCAAAGGTCATACCTCTTGCAATATATATTCCTCTCAGAAGCTGTCTCTCTTGTTAAGCTGCAAAGGTTGTATTTATTTAGAGTACGGACTCGGGCTGTTCTGCCCCCAGCTGCATGTCATCCTGCATTCCTCTGTCGGGTCCTTTCACAGCTGACAGCTGCAGCCTGAACTCTTCTTGTTTCATAATTCTGTTATGCTACACGCTCTCACATCTTTTTCAGCAGCTTACTACATAGCATTCTCCTCAACAGTATTTTGACAAGCAGGAACCAGAATGCATCTTTGTTCATAGTGTGCATCAATCTACCTACAGTTGGTTATAAGCAGATCTCATACAAGAACTACCCTGAACAGCTCTGTTTTACAGGACTACTCTCATACAATTCCCCTGTAACCAAATGACAAGGGAATACTCTGATGTATAACATATAAACTTTATTTAAATACTAATTATATCTACAGTCACTAGTTTTATCTTATTGAACCTCAATCTATTTTCATATCTAAAGTCAGAAATATGTTTATGTACAAAAATATGATAAAAGGTTTGAGCTGACATTAAAGTCTTTATGTATGTTAGATAGATGGATAGGAAACCAGCCAAGTTTAGCTTATAGCGCACTACATGCAATGAAACAGTCTATAAAAGTGTATAAATTCCAGCCTGAGTCTAAACAGGCACCTGCACGTATCTCCAGCTCCTTATGGACTGTTTCCTAAGTTTCCTTATTGTCAATTGGATCCTCAAGCTTAATGCCCTGTAGAGGTAACATATCATAAGGCTAACTTTAATTATCACGCAATTTTACCTGCAGATGAGTGTGGTTGCCAATTAAGTCTTAAAGTTTAATGCCCTATATCTATTCTGTCCCACATGTTCTATACTGTAAGACCAGATTTAATTGCTGCATAATTTTTGTTGCACACTAATCCTTTAGAAGGTAAAGTCACACCATAAGCACACAGTTGAACTAGACCCCTCAACCTGAGGTATGAAATTACCAAGATGGTATTGGAACCCTGCTTCTTATGTTACTCTGGTTATAAACGGTGTATCCTCTTTCAATATGATAGTTGCTACTGTAAACCTACACATACACATGGAGCTCTGCACAGACTTTTAAACCATGGTTAATAGTTTCTGAATAATCGTTTATTCACAGCACGTAGGGATGCTATATTGCTTTTTCTATTGTGATTAAAATATCTTGAGATCCCTAAAATTCTGTGGAGGTGCTACTTAGTCCTTATATTCTTAGACTCTCATATGGCACTCAATCATTGGATTAGTGTAGATCTGAACTACATAAGTGATGATTGCATTGACCTATTTGTAGTCCTTTACTCCCTAGTTTTATGTCAGGGCTGTACATATGGCCTAATATAAATAATAGTACCTTCTAACGCTATCTCTACTAAGTTTAAAGCTATATGTCACAATATAAGGCGGAAGCGCAGGTTCTTTATATATGAATACCTGCATATATCTTAGACCCCTGGGTATCCCTGCTCTTCTGTTCTGGGATACACGAGTATTTGTTAATACCATTAACTTCTTGGAAAATGGTCTTACTACTAGCTAATCTAGTCATCTGCTTAACAGAGACTTTGACCTTAAATATTCCTATTCTATTTAATATAACAATAAGTCTAATACAGTGTCCCCAGTTGACAAGTACTACTTGTGTATTTAGTAGTAATTAGTATTATAGGTAAAGCTTGTGTACAATACCAAGAACTTATATAAGGCTCCCCCCCCCCATGTTTGAATAGCGGTGCTTACCCGCTGAATATCCTCCCCCTCCCCCATATCCTGAAGTTATTTACCTGTCTACCAGTTTTCTTCATTATATCCTTAGTGGCCGTATGGCCTGAGAATTCGTTGCTAACTGGTTAGTCATTTATGCTACTTATCTTAAAAACGAGGTTTCATTAGCCTGCTTATTGCATGTTGTATAATTTTTTTTTTTTAACTAATTTGTTTAATTCTCACTGTATTTTTCATTCATGATGCGTACAGGCGATTTCTGTTATATGCTATATTTTTCTGTAAAACCTCAATAAAAAATATTATAAAAAAAAAAAAAAAAAAAAAAATGGACTAAATCTCACATGGTCCTCTGCAAGCCTCCTACCAAGACTTGCCAGGGAGAGCTGCTATAATATTCATATAATTAGTATAATCCCACATTGTTCAATTTTTATAATAGGTATACAGTTAGAAAAGTGGTGTATATATGCGCTAACAGCTAAGGGGAAAAAATGTACAGTGCACTATTGTGTAAAGTCTGATATCAAACATGCGGCTAGACTACGAGTTTTGCGTTATGAGCGGCTCGGTGCTAACTTGCAAGTTATTTCCACTGCTCACCTCCCTATAGCGCTGCTATTACAGGTTTGCAAAAACCCGGCGTTAGCAGACAATATGTGAACGTAGAGCAAAATTGAGCTCCATACCGCACTCCAATACCAGCGCTGCTTTGAGCTGGTTTTACGTGCTTGTGCACGATTTCTCCATAGACATCAATGGGAAGAGCCAGCTAAAAAAAAGCCTAACACCAGCAATAAAGGAGCGTAAAGCTCCGTAATGCAGCCCCATTGATTCCCAAAGTTACATTTACACCTAACACCCTAACATAAACCCTGAGTCTAAACACCCCTAATCTGCCACCCCCAACATCGCCGACACCTACATTACACTTATTAACCCCTAATCTGCCGCCCCCAATGTCGCCGCCACTTTACTAAAGTAAAAATACAAATACCACCCCAACAGTAAAACCCACCACCCACACAACCAACCCTCCAAATAAAAACCTATCTAAAAAACCTAAGCTCCCCATTGCCCTGAAAAGGGCATTTGGATAGGCATTGCCCTTAAAAGGGCATTTAGCTCTTTTTCAGCCCAAACGCCTAATCTAAAAATTAAAACCCACCCAATAAACCCTTTAAAAAAACCTAACACTAACCCCCGAATATCCACTTACAGTTTTTGAAGACCAGACATCCATCCTCAACAAAGTGGCAGAAGTCCTCAGCGAAGCCGGCAGAAGTCTTCATCCAAGCCGGCTGAAGTCTTCATCCAAGCCAGCAGAAGTCTTCATCCAGACGGCATCTTCTATCTTCATCCATCCGGTATGGAGCGGCTCCATCTTCAAGACATCCGGCGCAGAGCATCCTCTTCTCTTGACAGCTAAAGAAGAATGAAGGTTCCTTTAAGAAACGTCATACAAGATGGCATCCCTTGAATTCCAATTGGCTGATAGAATTCTATCAGCCAATTGGAATTAAAGGTGAAAAAATCCTATTGGCTGATGCAATCAGCCAATAGGATTGAGCTTCAATCCTATTGGCTGATCCAATCAGCCAATAGGATTGAGCTCACATTCTATTGGCTGATTGGCGGCAATGTCCAGAGCGGCAGATTAGGGGTTAATAATTTTATTTTAGTGTTTGCGATGCGGGAGGGCCTCGGTTTAGGAGTTAATAGGTAGTTTATGGATGTTAGTGTACTTTTTAGCACTTTAGTTATGAGGTTTATGCTACAGCTTTGTAGCGTAAAACTCATAACTACTGACTTTCAGTTTACAGTATGGATCTTGACGGTATAGGGTGTACCGCTCACTTTTTTGCCGGACAGGCAAACTCGTAATACCGGCGCTATGGAAGTCCCATTGAAAAAGGACTTTTTGAAAGCTGCGGTAGTTACGTTGCGTTACAGCCAAAAAAAGTGTGCGGTACACCTATACCTGCAAAACTCGTAATACCAGCGGTAGTGAAAAAGAGCCATAACACTGCTTTTTCACTCATAACGCAAAACTTGTAATCTAGCCGTTAGATTCTAAATAAGAGTAGATATAGACAGTTGAAAGAATATTATATAATATTTATTAGATGTACATTAGAATCTCTAAAAATATATTAACACATGTTAAATGCTAAATAATCACTGTATATTAGTCTTTCTCAGTTTTCATCTCTAGGCACATACTCCTGTTTCAGGGTAGAAGGATTGTGCTATGATACCAAATTAAGACACCATATAAGGCGTGTATATACTCACAGCATATATTTTCAGGCCACATATTAATTTGGTATCATAGCACAATCCTTTTACCCTGAAACAGGAGTATGTGCCTACAGATGAAAACTGAGGAAGATTAATATACAGTGATTAAATCGATTGACAGAGTGAACCTGCGCCTCCACCTGGCACACCCTATCTATCTGCACAGATTCCAGGAGAGACTGTGGGATGGCTGCGGCTCTGATTTCTTAAAGGGACATTAAACACTAAATACACACTAGATAGAATGATACTTTCAAAGAAAAGATTAGTCCATGAGTAACATGTAGATGTATATTTTAAAGTTTCATTAGTTGTTTAAAAAGTGAAAAAATAAGTGTAAAGTTTTAGTGTCTATAAAACACTGGGAGCTGCCATGTTGTAACTTGTGTTACCTTCTCTGCTTTGGCCAATTAGAGACAGTTATACATAGGTCATTAGAGTGTGCAGCCAATGGTTGTGCTGGATTTAACAGTGTTCTGCACTTTCATTTCTAACAGGAACTGAAAAGCTCACAATTTCAGAATGGAATTACAGGCAAAGAGGACAAAATAAATAATGAAAGTATATTGCAGAGCTGTTTTATATATACAATTTATCATTTTATATTACCATCTCAAAGTGTTTAATGTCCCTTTAAGGGAAGTATCGATCCATATAGTACACTGCTTTGTGTGTTTAAATGCTAAATAATCCTACTAAAAATACAAATGACCGGTCATTGTAATTAAAAACCCTTCTTAAAACGGATAAAAAGCAGATTAAATGAATAAACAATTAACAAATTCAATAAAATGAATCCTTAATATTAGAATGCTTATTATTAGAATTCAGATAGTAAAACGTTATTATGGACATTAAAGTCAACATGAACAGTAATACAAGTGTCTAAAGTAATGGACTTTTTTAGACAGAACACAGAATGAGTGGGAAGATATCTATGAGTACGATGACAGACATTACAGAAGTGATTACAGAAAAGATAATAGGAATCCTAATGATAGACATAAAAATAGCTACTATAATCACCACCATGTGAACCACTATAACAGTGATCACATCAACCATTTTTCCAATGATTATCGTGAATATAATAACTACTCCTATAATGAAAATAAGCAAAGACAAACAAAAACGAAAGAATGGACTATCCCTTTAAGGAATAGATATAATCTGTTAGAAACACATAATGATATAGCAGATATAACACAAGTTCAAAACGATTCACTTAGACCCAGTGCTTCCTGGGATTTTTTAGGTGTAGGAACACCCTTAGATCAAAGGAAAATAAGAACAAAAAGAAGTCTAGAGGAACTAGAGGAAGTGGAAAAAGACGTACAAGCGAAAAAGAAATGGAGATAGCAAAGACAGGCATATTTAATTTGAGCCAGAAATTGCTCACAGAAGATGAAAATAAAGTTTTAAAATAGGATTAACTTTTGCTCCAACTGCTAAACTAAATAAATTTGAAACTCACATTTCATATTAAACAATTTGTTAGAAAATTAACTTTGAAGAGGTACTTCATTAAAAATCCCTTAGAAAAATTGGCCAGTACAGCGAATAACTTACAAGACGGGATTTCCTTCACTGATCTCAAACCAAAATCTAAATTTTATCCGATATACAATAAAGGAAGTAATATTGATGTCTTCGAAAGGTTAGTCTCACAAGAGATAGCCAAAATCAATACTGATGATAATAAAAAAGATAAGATATAACATGACTAAAAAAGAAAGAGACACCCTAATCAATCTACCAAGGGATCATGATATTACTATCAAACCGGCCAATAAGGGCGGTGGGATAGTAATTATGGATACAGTGAAATACGTAGAAGAAGCAAACCGTCTTTTAAATGATGCAGATACATACAATTTTTTTTTTTTAAATTACAATTAAATCCAACTAAAAATGTAAACACTAAGTTGCACACAATTTTAAAAAGAGCAAGAGATGAAGGACTAATTCATATAAAAGAATTTAACTTTATTTATAAAAAAATCCAAAAATGGCATTATTCTACTTCTTACCAAAAATCCATAAAAGTTTAGTTAATCCCCCAGGGCGTCCCATAATTTCAGGGATATCCTCAATATGTTCAAATCTATCACAGTACATAGATAGACAATTACAAAGCTATGTGCAACAATTACCCTCATATCTTAAAGACACCACTGAAGTATTAAATATTTTACAAGGTCTACAGTGGAAAGAGGATTATATATTGGCCACGAGTAATGTTAGCTCTCTTTACACTAGCATTACGCATGACAAAGGCCTTGAAGCAGTAAACTGGTTTCTTAAAAGTGAAAACGCCATACAACATAAACATAAACAATTTATCCTTGAATACATCAATTTTATTCTAACCAACAATGTGTTTGCTTTTTAACAATACTTGCAAACTAGAGGGACAGTGATGGGCACAAGGTTATTTATGGGCAAATAAGAACGTCAGTTCATCCAGGGACATAGCTTGGGTGCAAACCTTGTACTCTTTAAACGATATATAGATGACATTTTGATTGTCTGGAAAGGTAGTGAAGATAGTCTGAAACTCTTCTTTGAAGATATGAATCACTTTGAATTAAGAATTCACATACACCATGAGTAAACAGGCAATAACATTCTTAGATTTGGACATCTATATAGACCAAAGCGAGTTAAACACTTAGAATCAATTTAAAACAGTCAACGTCAACAACTATATACCTGCCAACAGTTGTAATTTAAGATGTTGGATTGAAAACATCCCCACAATTTCTTAGAATTAGACGCAACTGTTCCAAACTAACTGACTACGATTCCCAAGTGGAGATTCTAGAAAATATGTTCCTTCAAAAGGGTTACAATCCAGATGATCTTAAAACAACCATTTCTATGGTTAGAAATATAGAAAGGAAAGACACTCTTAAGAAAACAGTGTCAACTGTGGACAATGTGAATTGAAAGGTTTTAAAAGTACCATTTGTCACAAATTAAAATTGCCTTTATAAATAACTAGTGAAGATATTGAATAAGCATTGGCACCTTATTAAGTCCGATCCTATTATAGGCAATCTGATAGCAGACAAACCAACTGTTATTTATAGGAAACCCACCAATATGAAAAATATTTTGGTGTGGTTACTACCCCTGCTACAGTTGTAAAGCGTGCCAACATAGTACTACACTTAGAGGATATTCCTCTTCCAATACAGGCAAAGAGTATAAAATTAAGGATACAATTAGGTGTAGCGATAAAGGGGTAGTATACCTCATCCAGTGTTCGTGTGGGAAACAATACCTTGGAGAGACCTCTAGGACCCTACATACTAGAATAAGGGAGCATTTAAATTTGATTGAGAAAGGCGATCAGGATACTCATTTTTATGAGCATTTTAGGACAGTACATCAGAATAATACTAAAGATTTAAAATATTGGGGTATATGTAAAATTAAGAAGCCCTGGCGAGGGGAGGAGTTTGACCAAATATGAAAACAAAGTTATTAAATTATAAATCCATTTTGTTTGTTTTTGTAGCAGCACTTTATCGTTGTTACCACCTCACATTCCCAAATTAACTTGTTCAATACCAATAAACCTTAAATCATCAAGTTTAGAATTATGATATTTTAGGGAATGCATTGATATCATCACAATGTTCAGTTGTCCTTAAACAGATAACAGAAAAGTAAATAGATCACCCACTGGAGGAGCAATTAAAAAACGTTTTGATTTTGTAACTCAATTCTGTACTTGTTGAAAAGGTTTAGTCCTTACTACAAATCTGCAACATACACAATGGCCACATGAAGTACAGTTAACTACGCTTTGGGAATTATCTTGAAGCCAATTTTGAGGGTTAGGTGAGCGCACTTACTCATTCTTATCCAACATATCCATCTGTGGATAATCACCAACAAAGGGCTAGTTTCCATAGAGCCTTAATTAGGTTTGCGTGCGCTCGCAAACCAATAAATATGCTGTCAGAAGCAATATCGTTCACCGACTGCTTCCAACAGCCCGTTATAACTCAGTTTTGGCAACCAGACTCCGGACTTGTGTCCCATAGAAAGTATCAGAAGCCACTAATCTATAAATAATACCAGGTTTCCAATGACCGTGCAAACCGTTAATACACTGTCGGAGGCTGCCGATACATTAACAAAAATTGGTCTCAAAAATTTTTGAGACCTATTTCCCATTGAAATCTTACTTGCCTCCCAAAAATAAACCCAACACATCAAAACCTCTCTATACATCAACCCTCCACATTGCAACTAACAATAAAAGTTATTAACCTCTAAACCGCCATCCTCCCACATCGTAACTAGCAATAAAAATTATTAACCTCTAAACCGCCATCCCCCCACATAGCAACTAACAATGAAAGTTATTAACCTCTAAACCACCATCCCCCACAATGCAATCTACCTAGTTAAACTATTAACCCTTAATCCGCCATCCCCCCACAACTCAAGCTACCTATTTAAACTATTAACCCCTAAACCGCCATCCCCTCATAATGCAAAGTACCTATTTAACCTATTGACTCCTAAACCGCCATCCCCCACAAAGCAAAATATTAATCTAATCACTAAGCCCCCTAACCTAACACCCCCTAAGTTAACCCCATCACATAAAATAAAAAAATACTAAATTAAAATTAAAATAAAAAATCCTAACATTACTTTTAAAGAAAAAGTAAGTTTAATTTAAAATAAATAAATAAAAAATGTCTAATTGTTACAGAAAAAAATAAACCAAATTCTCAAAAATATATTTTTTTAAACCTAATCTAATATCCCTATAAAAAAAACACCCCCTAATCTAAGACTAAACTACCAATAGCCCTTAAAAGAACCTTTGTAAGGCATTGCCCTAAAGCTGTCAGCTCTTTTACCTCAAAAATACAAATTAACCGCTAACAGTAAACCCACCAAACCCCCAAAATAAAAAAACCTAACACTAAAAAAACTTGAATTACCCATTACACCTAAAGAGACATTTGTATGGGCATTGCCCTTAAAATGGCAATCAGCTCTTTTGCAGCCCATTCAAATAAAAAAGCCCTAATTTAAAGAAATAAAAAAAATATATAAAACCTAAGTCTAACCCCCAAATAGGTACTCACCATTTCTGAAGTCCGGCGGAGAAGGTATTCTTCTAGGCAGCGACATCTTCATCCAGCGCGGGGACCTCTTCTATCTTCATCCGAAGTAAAGGCGGCGCGGAATGGAGGTGGCCGCGGAGCAAGACCGGCAGCCACAGAGCCATCCAGCATGAAGGATCCTCTTCATGCAATCGCCGCCGCACATTGAAGATTGAATGCTTGCTACCTGTTTTATATTTGGGTTACCTTGCATTCCTATTGGCTCATATTTTCAAATCAGCCAATAGGATGAGAGCTACTGAAATCCTATTGGCTGCACGAAATGCACTAAATAATTTATTGAAAACCTGGTACTAAAATGGAGCCGTAAATTACTTTTAGCTGCCGGCAACTTTGGTAGCTTACGGCTCAATGGAAACGAGCCAAAAATAGGTCTTATCTTATCCCAGTGCGAATTAAGCTTTGTAATGTTGCTTCTCATGTGTGTCATAAGCAAAACCTGTCTATCACAAGCTCTCCCTTTTTAAAAAAGTAATTTAGTACAGCTTGTGTACTAAATGCAGCCTCTTCTGAGCAAGTCCAGTGTAGCCGCAAGAAATGCCCCTATGGTATAACACGTTTTAAATTCTCTGGGTGGTGACTAGAGCCCAAGGCTATTTAGTGCTGTTTTATTTATATTACACAGTAACAATCATAGTATTCCTTTTTGAGATCAATAAGTCTAAAAAACTAATACTGTGGTAATCTTTATTACATGTCAGAAAAATGAATTCCTGTTCAGCAATTATACAAATTGCAAAAGTTCTCATTCATCACTTTCCCACAGAATAAAAACATAATTTATGTAGCAAACTCAGAGTGCAGCATGTGCCCCAGAGATGTTCTTGTGATATTTTCTACTCAGCTTTTTACAGATATACTGCATCACGTTCAAGTGTTTCATCATTTGGGTAATATCCTTTTAAAAAAATGAACATCAGCTAAACCCATCCTCTTAATGTGTAGAGGAATGTTTTTGATTGCCTTAAAGGGACATGAAGCGCAATTTTTTTCTTTTATGATTCAGAAAGAGCATGCAATTTTAAACAACTTTCTAATTTACTTATACTATTACATTTACTTTGTTCTCTTGGTATTTTTTGTTAAAAAGTATGGATATATGCTTAGGAACCGGACCATTTCAGGAGCACTATTTGGCAGCAGTTTTGCAAGAATGTTATCTATTTGCAAGAGCAATAGATGGCAGCACTAGCACCATTTCCTGCCATGTAGTGCGCTAGATGTCTACCTAGGTATCTCTTCAAAACAGAATATCATGGGAATGAAGCAAATTTGATAAAAGAAGTAAATTGGAAATCCTTTTAAAATGGTATGCTCTGTCTGAATCACAATATTTTTTGGGTTTCATATCCCTTTAAATGTAAAAGTTAACCACAACAATGGAGTACTACAGAACATATGTCCCATGCTATTTATGGGGCATAAAACTTATCTGAATTCAACTTGTGTGTGTGTCTGAGAAATACTGCATGTGTTTGCCCATCACTGTGACATGCCATCTTGTTAAACTATGTCACTTGCTGTGCTTAGACAGGCTGTCGGTCTGGGTGCCTTAGTACAGTATTCTCCTGTTGCACCTTCAGGAAGGTAAACTTCTCACTCAAAAAAAAAAATGAATAAAAATAGCTGAACTTTATTACTTTTTAGAATTTGTATACATTGTATAAGGTTTAAATTAGAGCATAATAAGTGATCACATTTTTCTTATGTGCCCTATGAATATATGTTCTATCCAAAATATTTATCTTCAAAACAATCATAAAGTCCTTTTATTCATTAACAATTTACAATAAACTTACCACATATACCCACTAGATGGAGCCCAAATGCCCTTTTTTTGTAATTTTGTAAGTAAAATATGGTCAAATGAGTATTAGTGGACATAGTTTACAGCACTGGTCTTTAAGGGACAGTCAAGTCAAAAATAAATGTTCATAATTCAGGTATGTCATTTTTAACAACTTTCCAATTTACTTTTATCATCAATTTTGATTTGTTATCTTGGTATTCTTAGTTGAAGGCTAAACCTAGGTAGGTTCATATGCTAATGTCTTAGTCCTTGAAGGCCGCCTCTTATCTGAATTAATTTTTAAAAAGGTTCACAACTAGAGGGGCATTTGTTCATGTGTGCCATATAGATAAATATTGTGCTCACACACATGGAGTCAGCACTGATTGGCTAAAATGCAAGTCTGTCAAAAGAACTGATATAAGGGGCAGTCTGCTGAGGCTTAGATACGAGGCAATCACAGAGGTAAAAAGTATATTAATATAACCATGTTGGTTATGCAAAACGGAGGAATGGGTAATAAAGGGATTTAAACAATATAGATTCTGGTGTAGACTGTCCATTTAATGAAAAGACATTTGGTCTTGAAAAGGTTTATCAATAGTTAGGTCTCAGAATGAGAGTATGATACTTTGATGCTGATAGAATTGACTTAGAGATAATATGGTTGTTTTCACAATCACCAATGTTATATATGAATTATAAAAAGAATTATGCTGGGGGGGACTATATATATATATATATATATATATATATATATATATAGACACATACATATAACCCGACATAAGGGTTAAACACACAGTAGAAGCACCACTCAGGTCTTGCAGAGCACTGCTGGTTCAGAGTGGAAAAAAAGGCTGATCAGTAAGGCTAGTTCCATATCTGAGCTGTGCAACAAGTGCTGCTCATTGGATCAGCTGTGTTTTCCTTTCAGGGACCAGCAGTGCTCTGCGAGTCCCTAGTGGTATTTCTACAGTGTGATTAACCCCTTTGCAAGGGTTAAGCATAACAGTAGTGAAAAAAATGACAATCTCAACGGATTAGAGCATTTAATTTCTTTGACTATTATTTCCCTTTAACATACTTAAAGGGATACTAAATCCAAAAATTGTTTTTCATGATTCAGATAGAGCATGCAATTTTAAGCAACTTTCTAATTTACTCCTATTAATACATTCCCTTTGTTCTCTTACTATCTACTGTATATTTATAAAGCAGGAATGTAAAGCTTGGTTTACGCTTGCTTATTGGTTGGCTGACTGTAGTCACCAATAAGCAAGTGCTATCCAGGGTGCTGAACCTAAAATGGGCTGGCTCCTAAGCTTTAAACTCCTGCTTTTTAAATAAAGATTACAAGAGAACAAAAAAAATTGAAGTTAGTAGTAAATTAGAAAGTTGCTTAAATTTGTATGATCTATCTGAATCATGAAAGAAAAAAATGGGTTTAGTATCCCTTTAAGGGAATCTTAAAAACCTTGCCCAACTTCTTAAAAAAATAGTTTTAAATACTTCATTTCTATGCAGATCTTTTGACCTACAGAGCTTAAAGACTTAGGACTAGATTTGGAGTTTGGCGGTAGCCGTGAAAACCAGCGTTAGAGGCTCCTAACGCTGGTTTTAGGCTACCTCCGGTATTTGGAGTCATTAAAAAAAGGGTCTAACGCTCACTTTTCAGCCGCGACTTTTCCATACCGCAGATCCCCTTACGTCAATTGCGTATCCTATCTTTTCAATGGGATTTTTCTAACTCCGGTATTTAGAGTCGTGTCTGAAGTGAGCGTTAGAAATCTAACGACAAAACTCCAGCCGCAGAAAAAAGTCAGTAGTTAAGAGCTTTCTGGGCTAACGCCGGTTCATAAAGCTCTTAACTACTGTACTCTAAAGTACACTAACACCCATAAACTACCTATGTACCCCTAAACCGAGGTCCCCCCACATCGCCGCCACTCGATTACATTTTTTTAACCCCTAATCTGCCAACCGCCACCTACGTTATACTTATGTACCCCTAATCTGCTGCCTCTAACACCGCCGACCCCTATATTATATTTATTAACCCCTAACCTGCCCCCCACAACGTCGCAGCCAGCTACCTACAATTATTAACCCCTAATCTGCCGACCGCAAAGCGCCACCACCTACATTATAGCTATGTACCCCTAATCTGCTGCCCCTAACACCTCCGACCCCTATATTATATTTATTAACCCCTAATCTGCCCCCATCAACGTCGCCTCCACCTGCCTACACTTATTAACCCCTAATCTGCCGAGCGGACCGCACCGCTATTATTATAAAGTTATTAACCCCTAATCCGCCTCACTAACCCTATAATAAATAGTATTAACCCCAAATCTGCCCTCCCTAACATTGCCGACACCTAACTTCAATTATTAACCCCTAATCTGCCGACTTGAGCTCACCGCTATTCTAATAAATGTATTAACCCCTAAAGCTAAGTCTAACCCTAACACCCCCCTAAATTAAATATAATTTTAATCTAACGAAATTAATTAACTCTTATTAAATAAATTATTCCTATTTAAAGCTAAATACTTACCTGTAAAATAAATCCTAAAATAGCTACAACATAAATTATAATTATATTATAGCTATTTTAGGATTAATATTTATTTTACAGGTAACTTTGTATTTATTTTAACCAGGTACAATAGCTATTAAATAGTTAAGAACTATTTAATAGCTAAAATAGTTAAAATAATTACAAATTTACTTGTAAAATAAATCCTAACCTAAGTTACAATTAAACCTAACACTACACTATCAATAAATTAATTAAATAAAATACCTACAATTACCTACAATTAAACCTAACACTACACTATCAATAAATTAATTAAATACAATACCTACAAATAACTACAATGAAATAAACTAACTAAAGTACAAAAAATAAAAAAGAACTAAGTTACAAAAAATAAAAAAATATTTACAAACATAAGAAAAATATTACAACAATTTTAAACTAATTACACCTACTCTAAGCCCCCTAATAAAATAACAAAGCCCCCCAAAATAAAAAAATGCCCTACCCTATTCTAGATTACTAAAGTTCAAAGCTCTTTTACCTTACCAGCCCTGAACAGGGCCCTTTGCGGGGCATGCCCCAAGAAGTTCAGCTCTTTTGCCTGTAAAAAAAAACATACAATACCCCCCCCAACATTACAACCCACCACCCACATACCCCTAATCTAACCCAAACCCCCCTTAAATAAACCTAACACTAAGCCCCTGAAGATCTTCCTACCTTATCTTCACCATACCAGGTTCACCGATCGATCCAGAAGAGCTCCTCCGATGTCCTGATCCAAGCCCAAGCGGGGGGCTGAAGAGGTCCATGATCCAGCTGAAGTCATCATCCAAGCGGGAGCTGAAGAGGTCCATGATCCGGCTGAAGTCTTCATCCAAGCGGGAGCTGAAGAGGTCCATGATCCGGATGAAGTCTTCTATCAACGGCATCTTCAATCTTCTTTCTTCGGGAGTCATCATCTTCCATCCGACGCGGAACATCCTCTTCTCCCGACGCCTACTAGCCGAATGACGGTTCCTTTAAATGACGTCATCCAAGATGGCGTCCCTCGAATTCCGATTGGCTCATAGGATTCTATCAGCCAATCGGATTGAACTTGATTCTGATTGGCTGATTCCATCAGCCAATCAGAATATTCCTACCTTAATTCCGATTGGCTGATAGAATCCTATCAGCCAATCGGAATTCGAGGGACGCCATCTTGGATGACGTCATTTAAAGGAACCGTCATTCGTCGTTCAGTCGTCCGCCAGGATGGATGTTCTGCTTCACAGGTCTTCAGGATCCTGCCGCTCCGCTCCGGATGGATGACGATGGAAGATCCCGCTTGGATGAAGACTTCAATCGTATGGAAGACCTCTTCTGCCCCGCTTGGATGAAGACTTCTACCGGATGGAGGACCTCTTCTTGCTCCGCTTGGATGAAGAATTTGGCTCGGCTGGGTGAAGACGACTCAAGGTAGGGAGATCTTCTGGGGCTTAGTGTTAGGTTTATTTAAGGGGGTTTTGGGTTAGATTAGGGGTATGTGGGTGGTGGGTTGTAATGTTGGGGGGGTATTGTATGTTTTTTTTTACAGGCAAAAGAGCTGAACTTCTTGGGGCATGCCCCGCAAAGGGCCCTGTTCAGGGCTGGTAAGGTAAAAGAGGTTTGAACTTTAGTAATCTAGAATAGGGTAGGGCATTTTTTTATTTTGGGGGGCTTTGTTATTTTATTAGGGGGCTTAGAGTAGGTGTAATTAGTTTAAAATTGTTGTAATATTTTTCTTATGTTTGTAAATATTTTTTTATTTTTTGTAACTTAGTTCTTTTTTATTTTTTGTACTTTAGTTAGTTTATTTCATTGTAGTTATTTGTAGGTATTGTATTTAATTAATTTATTGATAGTGTAGTGTTAGGTTTAATTGTAACTTAGGTTAGGATTTATTTTACAGGTAAATTTGTAATTATTTTAACTATTTTAGCTATTAAATAGTTCTTAACTATTTAATAGCTATTGTACCTGGTTAAAATAAATACAAAGTTACCTGTAAAATAAATATTAATCCTAAAATAGCTATAATATAATTATAATTTATGTTGTAGCTATATTAGGATTTATTTTACAGGTAAGTATTTAGCTTTAAATAGGAATAATTTATTTAATAAGAGTTAATTAATTTAGTTAGATTAAAATTATATTTAATTTAGGGGGGTGTTAGGGTTAGACTTAGCTTTAGGGGTTAATACATTTATTAGAATAGCGGTGAGCTCCAGTCGGCAGATTAGGGGTTAATAATTGAAATTAGGTGTCGGTGATGTTAGGGAGGGCAGATTAGGGGTTAATACTATTTATGATAGGGTTAGTGAGGTAGATTAGGGGTTAATAACTTTATAATAATAGCGGTGCGGTCCGGTCGGCAGATTAGGGCTTAATAAGTGTAGGCAGGTGGAGGCGACGTTGTGGGGGGCAGATTAGGGGTTAATAAATATAATATAAGGGTCAGCGATGTTAGGGCAGCAGATTAGGGGTACATAGGGATAATGTAAGTAGCGGCGGTTTACGGAGCGGCAGATTAGGGGTTAATAATAATATGCAGGTGTCAGCGATTGTGGGGGCGGCAGATTAGGGGTTAATAAGTGTAAGGTTAGGGGTGTTTAGACTCGGGGTACATGTTAGAGTGTTAGGTGCAGACGTAGGAAGTGTTTCCCCATAGCAAACAATGGGGCTGCGTTAGGAGCTGAACGCAGCTTTTTTGCAGGTGTTAGGTTTTTTTTCAGCTCAAACAGCCCCATTGTTTCCTATGGGGGAATCGTGCACGAGCACGTTTTTGAGGCTGGCCGCGTCCGTAAGCAACTCTGGTATCGAGAGTTGCATTTGCGTTAAATATGCTCTACGCTCCTTTTTTGGAGCCTAACGCTGACATTATATGGACTCTCAATACCAGAGTTATTTTAAAGGTGCGGCCAGAAAAAAGCCGGCGTTAGCTACGCGGGTCGTTACCGACAAAACTCTAAATCTAGCCGTTAGTAAGCTCTAAATAAATGCTAAATGTGATGATGTATTTATATCAAAGATTAGTCTGGAATAATTTGCAGATACAGTTTCAAAATGTTTATTAATTGTTAAAAATAAATATTAAAAATAAATACCCTGAAAGGTTTTATTGTCTCCTGGGGCCAGTTAGGGGCAGTTATTAATAAGTCACTAGAGTGTGCAACTAATCACTGCGTTAAATAGAGTAGTGAAAAGTCTAAAGTCTGCATCAGCATTTTAAGCAGTGTGTCATGAAAACTGACCATTACTAATGCAATGCAAAGCAGGACCTGCTCTCTGAGTAGACGTTCTGTTTAAAATGCTGGTGTATGTAGAATACCTATGTATGCTGCACATGCACATATACAGGATACGCTCTCACTAAAAACTGTGATAGCGCTTTTTGCTACTACAATTATATTGCAAAACTGCAGCAGTTTTGCAATATAATTGAAATGCACTATTGTGCACTTAAATAATAGCTGTAATGCCCTTTTAAAGGATTATTGTTAAATACAATAGAATTGCATAACTGACAAATAGATCATACAAAGACAATGCAATAGCACTGACTTTGAATTTCAAATGAGTAGTACACTTTTTTTTCTAGCAAATTCCAAAGTTAATTCCACTTTCCCTCCCTCTGTATTATGGTAAAGTTATCAGCCAATCATAAAACTCTTGCACATGCTCAGTAGTAGCTGGTGTCTGAGAAAGTGTGCGTATAAAAGACTTCATATTTTCATAATGGAGGTAAATTGGAAAGTTGTTTATTATGTATGCTCCAGTTATTAATGTTTAATTTTGACTTTAGTGCAGCTTTAATGAATCATACTCTTACAATTTGTTTCAGAGCAATGTTTATAAAGTCATAGATAAGGCTGATTTTTATTGCAGTAGCCAGTTTCATAATTGCTTACTTTACTACTTCCGAAGCAGTAAAACAAGTGATGAAAATACAGTTAAAAATAAATACATTTACAATTATATGACACCCATCAAGCAACAGTGCAGATGACCTATCCACAAACGTCATATCTACAATTACATAATACACACAGAATGCAACTCTCTCTGCTTTTGGTCTCAGACTGCCGTGGTTTAACAATCATTATCTATCTCATACTACATCAGACCCACGGATGTTTCGCCCTTTTGTGATCATCAACCAACATCAGACCCTCCTGGCTGCTTCATAGAGGAGAGAACTAGGTGTGACTGCTGCTTTATAAGGAGACCAGGAAGCAATGACATAAGCAGCAATGAACACAGAGCACATGACACACATTAGGCTCTCTCAGATGAGAGATAAACCTGCATATTTGTGATTTAGGGCCTGGGAGCAAGATAGGAGATTAAGCTGGTGCTGCAGTTGCAAACACTGCCACATGCTGGTATATTTTATTACAACACTGAATGTCATCAGCTTACCTGGTTGCTTTTAACACCTACCTCCTGCATAAGAGTTCCCCTGGTTCTGGGCCCCTAACTGGAGACAGGTTCTTGTTTAGCGACCAAGAGGTGTCTTAAACCAGAAGAGACCTAAGCTTGAATATGTTGCTTCAAGCAAAAGGGTTTGAGGAGCAGGGATCTTGGCAGGGGCGGACTGAAATTAACCTGGGCCCCCACCTGCCTGCCTCGCACCCACAGTCTCAGACCCTCCCCCCAGGGCCCCAACCCTCCAGGGCCAGATCCCACACTACAGGGCCCCTAAATTTAGCTATCAATCATCAAGCTATACCCAGGTGCTGAACCAAGATAGCAAGAGAACAAAGAACATTTGATAATAGGAGTAAATTGAAAAGTTGCTTAAAATTGCATGCTCTATCTGAATCATGAAAGAAAAAAAATGGGTTTAGTGTCCCTTTAAATAGGCTTGGGAAGAAGGTATTGCAGTCTCACAGAGAGCAGACACAGAGGAAATCGCATTTTAGAATTTAATCCTTACCATTTAAATATTTTGCAATGACTCCCTCTGGTAGTGTTTCAGAAGGTTTTCTTCTTGGTACCGCACTGATTAAATTGACAATAAAAGCTTTAAGATTGTAATATAAAATGTTTTATGTGTAGTAAAAAAAAATTGCAGTGTATTTCAATATTTTGTTCCCCTTTTTCTCTACTTTAAAGGGACATGAAACCTGTTTTTTCTTTCTTTCATGAAATATGCATATCATTTTAAACAAATTTCCAATGTACTTCTGTTATAAAATTTGCTTCATTCTCTTGATATCCTATGTTGAACGAGCAGTAATGTACTACTGGGGGCTAGCTGAACACATTGGTGTGAGCCAATGACAAGAGGCAGGATATTGCACCCACCAATCAGCAGCTAGCTTCTAGTAGTGCATTGCTGCTCCTGAGCCTACCTAAGTATGCTTTTCAGCAAACGATTCAAAGAAAAAGAAGCCAATTAGATAATAGAAGTAAATTGAAAAGTTGAATCATGGGAGTTTTATTTTGACTTTAGTATCTCTTTAAAGGTTCAGTGATCTAAAGCTCTCCAATCTGGTGAGATTATCCAATAAGTCTCTTCAGTACTGCGAGCTCCCTCAATCAAATCATTTTAGAAAGGCAAATTTAGCTTGAGAGCTGTTTATCTAGCTATGCAGGGCTCTGGATACATTATATTATAGTGTTAAAAAACAAAAACCTTTTGCCAGTTTCTGATCACCAGGCCTTAAGTCTGAAAATAAAATGTTTTCCAATTCTGAGAACAGTTTGAGCACACAGCGGGCACACAAGGCTAACCCTGCAACATACCTGTAGTTACTTGACTGTAGATGACAAAATAAGAACTGTGAAACAATGAAGATTTTGCTAAAAAAAAATGATAATGGCTACTCCAGTAAGAATTCCAGATTGGCTCAACCAAATAAGTTAAATGAAGGGTGTAGCCAGGCTGTTGAAAAACAATTTTGGCAAGCAAGGTGTTAATGCATTTATAATATTGTCCTATATGATGTTAGTTTATGGCAAAGCTACAGATACATCTTATAAGTGATTGACAAGTTCCAGTACTAGACATGATGTTGCTCATGTTTCTGTATTCTTTAGCATCTGTTTCAAATCAAAAAATGAGAACTCTTTAATGAATAAACAAAGGAACAAATGATTGAGTAGCAAAAAATGAGTTCCTTTGTTTGTTTGCTTCTACTCTAAACGCGGGGCAGGCTTTTCTGCAGACGGGAAAGGGTTCCAAAGTTGAGATTTACAATATTAAAAAATGATATCCAGCTAGTTCATTGTCAGATTATACTATATTATAGTATGCCAGCTCCACTTTTGTTCATAGCCAATAAAAAAAAGAATACATTAAAACAAATTATGTTTTTTTGTGCTGCTGCTGGCTTTATTTTCTTTACGTTTAAGCTGCTGTACAATTTTTCCTCTGCTGTCCTGAAGATGTTCCCATGTGAAACAAGGGGTTAATGAATTGCCATTAACAAATTAATAATGTTGTCAAAATTCATACTGAACGGGGGTGGCCTGATACAAACCATGGCCCCCAGCAAAATTTAGGGAAGGGCCCTCCACACTACCTCCTATGCCCCACCCCACCTTAGATGCCCCCTAACATCACCACCTCCCTGCCCCACCACCACCAGAGCCGAGCCACCAACCTCCAGGGCCCCACAGTGACACACCACACACCGGGGCCAGATCCCACACTCCAGAGCCCACTCCAGGGCCACCATTCAGGCACAGGGCCCCAACACCAGAAACTGGGCTCCCACACCAGGGTCAGGGCTTCAACATCAGGGCCATTGCAAGGGTCAGTTCTCTAGGGCTAAAGATAGGGCCCCTAGTACTCCAGGGGCAGGATGAGGGCCCTTACTGTTAAGTTACTGCTAGGGCAGCTGTCAGCTCTGTACTAGCTCCATCCTGATCATCTGCCGCCTGCTCTAGCTCACAATCACTAGCGCAGCTATCACTACTGCAGCAGCACTAGCTAATCTTTGAAGAGGACAAGGGGAAGAGCTGTAAGCACTCACTGTGTGGTTCCATACTGAAATGTGTCTGCCTGCTGCAGCCTACTCCCTCACAGTCAAAACTGCAAGCACAGCTCAGCTGTCACCGCTGCGCTAGCTCAGTTAACCAGCTGTGAATATGAGCACAGGCAGCGCACTAGAAGCCTTGGTTGTTATGCCACTGGCAAGTCCCCATACACCCCAAGACCTCAGTTCAGGTCTTCAGGACTGGAACTGAATGATGCCAGGATATAATCTGGGATGAAACACCACTATTTTTTTTCCATGTTGAAGATTTGTGAAAAATCTGTGCACATTTTCTATTTAAATATTGTAAAAAAAATTATTATCTCAGATATCAGAAAGTATTTTTCTGCGCATGCAAGGAGAGTAAAGGAACGTATTTGTAGTATCACAATGTAATCAGGCACTGGGGCAGAAATAAGAATTTAGATTTATCCTAACCCTAAGCTGCAGAATCACCCCATACCTTCATATTTTTGAGAAAAAAATGACATTAGGTTAGTCATTTGAGGTTTTTGATGTCAGAAGAAGGGGTGGGAATATGGTTAGGGATCTAGAAAAGAGTAGAGAAGGCATCACATAGCGTAATTCTGTAATAATTATATCTTATATAATATGCTGAATATAATACACTCACATTTGGAAAAGCACTAAAACGTAATGCAAACTGGGCACACCGGATCCTCAGAGTTGTCCGGTAAAACTCTCCTCTTGGCGTGTTTCTCAGTATCTAAACTGTTTCATCAGGCAGATCAGCCTGATAAAACAGTTTGGATACTGAGAAATGCGTTGCTGTACATCGTTTGTGTTAAATAAACACTTGTTTTTAAGCAACTTGCTATTTTTAAATTCTTTGGTAACTTAATCCCATTACCTGACAGTTTGGAGCAGAGAGGTGGATCCCAAGAGTTAACCAAACACCAATCTACTGCGAGGGGAGAGTTACCATAACAATCTGTGTTTCATGTGCCAAGAGGAAAGTTTTACCGGATAACTCTGAGGATCCGGTCTGCCCAGTTTGCACTACGTGTTAGTGCTTTTCCAAATGTGAGTGTATCATATTCAGCATATTATATAAGATATAACTTACAGAATTATGCTATGTGGCGCCTTCTCTACTCTTTTCTAGAATAACTTGGAAGTGGATGGCCTTATACCTTGAGGAGAGCTGCCTACCTGTGTACCATACATACGTATTTGTTTGGACTTTATATGTGGTGTAGTACATATGTATTTTTGTACGCACTGTAATAATATAGACTGTGATAGTGGATATACATGTCCCAGTTGACATCTGTTATATAACACTATTTTCTGCTGGTATATATATATATATATATATATATATATATATATATATATATATATACCCACTCCCCTATCTTCACCTTAAGGTGTCACCTAATGGTTAGGGATCTACTTTTTAGGGAAGCCAAATGGATTAGAATGCTACACACATTGCATCCTTACAGGTTGAACAGGGAATATTATTCAATTCCTTTAATTTGAATAAGATGGGTTTATTTTGTTGTTCTGCATATGGGTTCACTAGTATTTAGCTTAGGAAATATCCTACACAAAAAGGGGAGGGAAATAGTATTAGTTAGGAGCTATGTTCCCCTAAAGGGACAGTCTAAATTATAATTTTTATTGTTTAAAAAGATAGATAATCCCTTTATTACCCATTTCCCAGTTTTGCACAACCAACACTGTTATATTAATATCTATTGACTTGCATTTAGTATTGTGTTGTGTTAAAATGTGATTAAGAGGCTGTCTATAGAGCCTTTGAAACAGGCAGACATTTAGAAGTTTAAATGTAATAAAGTATATTAATATATCAATGTTGGTTGTGCAAAGCTGGGGAATGGGTAGTAAATGGATTATCTATCTTTTTAAACAATAACAATTTTAGTGTAGACTTTCCCTTTAAGGACATAAAATAAAGGTCTATCCCTTTAAGATGGAATAATCAATTGAAAAGATTGGATCCTCCCCTATAAGTTGATTAGTGATGGATTTGTGGATTAGGAGTTTATTGGCTGTAAACAGGTAATGTGGGTTAGCTTGACAAAGGGGCTGGTACTAAAAAGTTGCTGCTACATTTATTTGTATGTATTGATGATGAAACGCCAATCAATTTTGTCTTCTGCCTTTGACAAGGGTTGTATGGTGTTGGTGAATTATACAGCTTGCTCTGTCTGATGGCAAAGGATTAATACCGCACACTGTACAACAGCTGCTATTATTGCCTATCTCAGAGCTAAAGAAATTATTACATTTTCTATTAACCAGAAACGACCAATAACTTTTGATTTGGCTTGACTGAGATTATTGTGGAGTTATTTTTTACATTAATATTGGAGTACACCTAGCGCCTACTAAATAAGACCTCTGGCTTTGATAATTTGACACCTAGTTGTCAAAATGGAACGATGAAACTAATAAGGTATACCAAAGCGCCAACTATACGAAGGCTCGGTCTGGACCTAATGCAATATTATCAAACGATTACAATAAACAATTTATTGAGTACACAAATAAGTTAAAAACATGGATCCATGTATAAACAATCAAATGTATACAACAATAATAGCTAAATGAATAGTTAAAACAAATAGTTATGTAACAGATATAGCATTTAAAATTGTACAAACATTGCTCTTAAAAATATTCCTAAAAAATTCCAAATTTAGTATAAGGCTCACAACAGAAATTCAACTTTGTGTTTACCACATACACAAATTTATACAGCAATAATAACTAAATGAATAGTTAAAACAAATAGTTAAATAGCAGATATGGCATTTAAAATTGTGCAAACATTGCTCTTAAAAAATATTCCTAAAAAATTCCAAATTAAGTATAAGGCTCACAACAAAAATTCAACTTTGTGTTTACCACATACACATAATAGGTGAAATATATTAGTCAGTTATATAATATTATCTAACCAATAATGTTCTCGATTCTATGCAATGCTCCTAAATATTGCCAATAGTGGCTAATGTGTAAGGCTCTGAGTAAGACCTTTAACTGTGTGTTTAACACATACGCATTGTCAAGTAAAAAATATTGTGACAGCAATAAGCTAATGTAAAAAATTTGTATCAAAGTTATAATAAGATGAAATTGTGCTTACCAGTCGACGCGTTTCGGTCACAAAGAGACCTTTATCAAGACTTGATAAAGGTCTCTTTGTGACTGAAACGCGTCGACTGGTAAGCAAAATTTCATTTTCTATTGATCTAAAAACAATCTACACCATCATATCTTTCTTTTACAGAAGGATCATCCAGGGATTATAACAAAATATTTGCCAAGAAGATAGAATTTTGGGTTGGAAAACGTCTAGCAAGTACTGACACTGCTATTCAGTATAAAACACTTGGAAAATCACCATAACTATTGCTGTTAGGATTCACAACACTTTAAGGATTATTGTTTTTTCTTAAAGAGACACACTACTTATTATAATTTATTGTTGGATTATTTTTTCTATTAAGTTTTCACTGTTGGACTATTTTTTGGACTATTATTTACATTTATATAAGTTACTATTTGAACACACCACAATGTTTTTGTAAATTTTTGGTTTTTCATTTTTCACAATCTTTGTTCCTAATTCACGTTTTTTGAAGATCAACCTATTTTTTGACCATTAATAATTTTTGTACACTAATTTTTGCACACAACTTTTTTGATACACATTTTTTACATTAGCTTATTGCTGTCACAATATTTTTTACTTGACAATGCGTATGTGTTAAACACACAGTTAAAGGTCTTATTCAGAGCCTTACACATTAGTCACTATTGGCAATATTTAGGAGCATTGCATAGAATCGAGAACATTATTGGTTAGATAATATTATATAACTGACTAATATATTTCACCTATTATGTGCATGTGGTAAACACAAAGTTGAATTTTTGTTGTGAGCCTTATACTTAATTTGGAATTTTTTAGGAATATTTTTTAAGAGCAATGTTTGCACAATTTTAAATGCCATATCTGCAATTTAACTATTTGTTTTAACTATTCATTTAGCTATTATTGCTGTATAAATTTGTGTATGTGGTAAACACAGAGTTGAATTTCTGTTGTGAGCCTTATACTAAATTTGGAATTTTTTAGGAATATTTTTAAGAGCAATGTTTGCACAATTTTAAATGCTATATCTGTTACATAACAATTTGTTTTAACTATTCATTTAGCTATTATTGTTGTATAAATTTGTGTATGTGTATGTGGTAAACACAAAGTTGAATTTCTGTTGTGAGCCTTATACTAAATTTGGATTTTTTTATTAATATTTTTAAGAGCAATGTTTGCACAATTTTAAATGCTATATCTGTTACATAACTATTTGTTTTAACTATTCATTTAGCTATTATTGTTGTATAAATTTGATTGTTTATACATGGATCCATGTTTTTAACTTATTTGTGTACTCAATAAATTGTTTATTGTAGTCGTTTGATAATATTGCATTAGGTCCAGACCCAGCCTTCGTATAGTTGGCGCTTTGGTATACCTTATTAGTTTTATTTTTTACATTACCAGAGAGACCTTTGCTTTATTAGTTTTGAGATGGATTGCTATACAAAATAAATGCAGAACTGTGTTACATAAAGTTGTCTTTTGCCAAAATAAATTTTGAAACAAACTCGCTAACCTACATTTGGCAAGATGGGATCTATAGGTGGGATATACTTAGATTATTCTGATACAAACTGTGGGGAAACTTTATATTCGCCCATGTTCAGCCTACTCGCCAATGCTGACTCCTTTCACAATAAAAATAAAAGGAACCATATTTGTATGGAATAATGTAAATTTGAATTTTGCAGCAAGTTTTTAATACCCATTTGGATGTGTACTGTTTATATAATTTTTTATGTGTTACATGATTCCGTTATTTACAGTGTAATTAAATATGATTTTAAAACGCTTTGTTTATTGAGCACTTTTGTGTATGTATGTATCTCACCATTACATACTGAAGTGTAGGTTACACCTTTTAGCAAAATATACAGCTCATAGTGTAATATGTGCCTTTAGATCATAGCAGTGAAAGAGCGTTTTAGATCATTTTGTCAAATGTTTCAGACAAAAGTCCAAAACCACAGGTAAACCAAAAAAGGAAATGACTGATAAATCCCCTCTAGGTGTCTATTGATATCACCCAGAGAGCCAGTGCTTACTACAATAACTAAATAGGAGGAGTAAAGAAAAGTATATTCAATTAGCACAGTAGTCAGTAATTGGAAATGCAGTCAGTATGCAAATTAATTATGTTTTAATGTATGTATTTTTATAATATAACAATAAAGGTTAGGTTTTATACAGATTAGGTCCCAACTTTTTTATTTCTTCCAAAGCAACCACTTATCTTATCCCTGTTTAATTACTCATGGGATAACATTTAATTTTGTGCATTTACCAATCCGCATGTAGCTAAGAGTTCTAGATCATCTGGCTCTATGACACAATCCGTATGTAGTTAAGAGTTCTAGATCATCTAGCCCTATCCGCATGTAGCTAAGAGTTCCAGATCATCTGGCTCTATGACATAATCAGCATGTAGCTAAGAGTTCTAGATTATTTGACTCTATGACACAACCTGCATGTAGCTAAGAGTTCTAGATCATCTGGCTCTACAACACAATCCGCATGTAGCTAAGAGTTCTTGATCATCTGGCGCTATGACACAATGTGCATGTAGCTAAGAGTTCTAGATCATCTGGCTCTATGACACAACCTGCATGTAGCTAAGAGTTCTAGATCACCTAGCCCTATGACACAATCCGCATGTACCTAAGAGTTCTAGAGCATCTAGCTCTATGACACAATCCGCATGTAGCTAAGAGTTCTAGATCATCTGGCTCTATGACACAATCCGCAAGTAGGTAAGAGTTCTAGATCATCTGGCTCTATGACACAATCCGCAAGTAGCTAAGAGTTCTAGATCATCTGGCTCTATGACACAATCCGCAGGTAGCTAAGAGTTCTAGATCATCTGGCTCTATGACACAATCCGCAGGTAGCTAAGAGTTCTAGATCGCCTGGCCCTATGACACAATCCGCAGGTAGCTAAGAGTTCCAGATCATCTGGCCCTATGACACAATCTGCATGTAGCTAAGAGTTCCAGATTATCTGTCTCTATGACACAATCTGCATGTACCTAAGAGTTCTAGATTATCTGGCTCTATTACACAATCTGCCTGTAGCTAAGAGTTCTAGATTATCTGGCTCTATGACACAATGCACATGTAGCAAAGAGTTCGAGATCACCTGGCCCTATGAAACAATCTGCATTTAGCTAAGAGTTCTAGATTCTCTGGCCCTATGACACAATCTGCATATAGCTAAGAGTTCTAGATCATCTGGCACTACGACACCATCCACATGTAGCTAAAAGTTTTAGATCATCTGACTCTATGACACAATCTGCATGTAGCTAAGAGTTCTTGATCATCTGGTTCTATGACTCAATGCGCATGAAGTTAAGAGTTCTAGAACATCTGGCTCTATGACACCATGTGCATGTAGCTAAGAGTTCTATATCATCTAGCTCTATGACACCATGTGCATGTAGCTAAAAGCTCTAGATCATCTGGCCCTATGACATATTCCGCATGTAGCTAAGAGTTCTAGATCATCTGGCTCTATAACACAATAGAAAAAAATGTTTCAGACAAAAGTCCAAAACCACAGGTAAACCAAAAATGGAAATGACTGCTAAATCCCCTCTAGGTGTCCAATGATATCAACTAGAAAGCCAGTGCTTAATCCATTAACTGAATAGGGGGAGTAAAGAAAAGTACATTCAATTAGCACACTTGGTCTATAATTGGAAATGCTGTCAGTCTGCAAATTAATTATGTTTTAATGTGTGTATTTTTATAATATAACAATAAAGGTTAAGTTTTATACAGATTAGGTCCCCCCCTTTTTTATTTTTTTCCAAAGTAACCACTTAACTTACCAGCCCTGTTTAATTACTCATGGGATAACGTTTCATTTTGTGCATTTAACAATCCGCATGTAGCTAATGGTTCTAGATGATCTGGCTCTATAACAAAATGTACATGTAGCTAAGAGTTCTAGATGATCTGGCTCTATAACAAAATGCACATGTAGCTAAGAGTTCTAGATGATCTGGCTCTATAACAAAATCCACATGTAGCTAAGAGTTCTAGATCATCTGGCCCTATGACACAATAGAAAAAATGTTTCAGACAAAAGTCCAAAACCAAAAAAGGATATGTCTGCTAAATTCCCTCTAGATGCCCAATGATATCACCCAGAGAGCTAGTGCTTAATACAATAACAGAATCGGAGAAGTAAAGAAACGTGCATTCAATTAGCACACTTGGTC
This sequence comes from Bombina bombina, assembly GCF_027579735.1. Lineage (NCBI taxonomy): Eukaryota > Metazoa > Chordata > Amphibia > Anura > Bombinatoridae > Bombina > Bombina bombina. The sequence goes on along the minus strand of NC_069500.1, from coordinate 1,291,582,319 downwards.
CACAATTGGAAATGCAGTCAGTCTGCAAATGAATTATATTTTAATGTGTGTATTTTTATAATATAACAATAAAGGTTAAGTTTTAAACAGATTAGGTACCCCCTTTTTCTCTCTGCCAATTCATTTGTGTATTGACTGCATTTCCAATTATGGACCAAGTTTGCTAATTTAATGCGCTAATCTTTTCTTTATTTCTTCCAAAGCAACCACTTACTTTATTAGCCCTGATTAATTACTCATGGGATAACATTTGATTTTGTGCATTTAACAAATCATTTTATTCAAAAAGCTGTTTTATCACAGAAAAAAATGTTTTATGAGTCCAGTTTGCCTCTTTTAAGAGTATTAAAATGTACAATAACATATTTATACAATATTTTTTATTATTACTATAATATTAACAGGGGATAAACACATCAGGGTATATTCCAATGTATTAGATGAGCCATGCAAAGTGTCTCTTGGCTTTTTGTGGTATTTTTAAAGCCATTCCACTCAGTTAGAAGACCATTACAAATCCCAGTTATCATATGGTTTTCCAATGACTTCTTACTTTGTTAACTTCAACAACACTTTGTTTTCTTTGAGTGAATCCAAAAGCAAAAGTCCAAACATTTCAAGCAAGTTGTCATACTAGATTTTTCTAGTGCCATTTCTTGGTTGTTGCACATAGTTGTAATATTATCATTTTTGAGCATGCTCATCTCATATGCTAAAGGTTTAAAATATATATATAAAATATAGGTTACGTTGAAAAATGGAAAACTGTACACAATTTAAGTAGGAAACTAAAATATGAATTTATTAATGTGATGAACCATTTGGATGTTTAAAATGTTAATGATAAAATCAAACAAAATGAAATAAAATTGCTAGCTACACCCATGGGATGAATTTATATTACCAAATAACAGTATTGAAATGCATTACGCAACCATTGGGTATGATTTTTAGATGGTTGTGAGGTTGCCAAGGTGTCTCGTTGTGAAGGTGAGCTCATGTTCAAATTAATTTAGCATCACTTCACCTATGTCTTCTACAATTGGTTAGTGGCCTTTTCTGTCATTAACATCTATAGTTGCAAGTGTAAAATATTTAATTGTCTGTGTTATTCTAGAATGGATAAAACATAAGTTTTCATAGAGACCTCTCTGATACCAAACAAAAAGCAGACCATGGACATTCCAGCATTCTGAGGATGTAGACAAGATTTAACACCATGAATGTGGAATTCATAAAGACTCAATTGCTCATGTAAAGTCTCGCTTCTGCTGTTTCAAATGAAGAGGCTTTTTGTTTGTTTGTTTGTTTGTTCTTATTTTTTTTAAAGTTTTATTGATGTTAAAGTTTTTTAAAGGGATATGAAACCCAACATTTTTCTTTCATGATTTAGGTAGAACACACAATTCTAAACAACTTTACAGTTTATATCTATTATCAAATTGGCTGTATTCTCTTGGTATCATTTGTTGAAGGAGCAGCAATGGACTACTGGTTTCTAACTGAACACAAGGGTGAGCCAATGACAATCTGTATATATATGCAGCCACCAATCAGCAGCTAAAACCTAGGTTCTTTGCTGCTCCTGAGCTTTCCTAGATAAACCTTTCATCAAAGAATAACAAGAGAAGGAAGCAAATTAAATAGATGTAAATTGGAAAGTTGTTTAAAATGGTATGCTCTGCCTAAATCATGAATGTCTAATTATAACTTTAGTGGCTCTTTAAGTTTTATTGATGCTTTTTTCCCAGTCTCATTAGTTTGTTCTTTAAGATTTTATAGGTTTTCTTCTGATGACCGTATCCTTCACAGTAAAACTCTTTCTACGCGCCAAGTGACAGTGACTAGATATTATACCATTTATAGTAATGGGGAGTCACTCACAACTTCTGGGTCCCAATAGGAGCTGTTGCAAATTTTTTTGAATTGAACAATTTTAAAGATACAATCTTTTTCTGTGAGCTTGTTTCTCAAGTAGGGCTTATGGAATTATAAATATTGAATCACATAACCATCATGTTTCACTTACTTCTAACTTATTCCTTCTGTGAAGGTCTTTTAAAACTCAGTGAAAACCCCCTCGTAAAGCCTGTTTGGTATAGTATTTTTTTTTTGTATGCGTTTGATTACATAATTTAATCTATTTTATTTATTTAAACTGTAGATTAAGCAATGGATTGATTTAGAGAAAAAGCAAAACAAAATGGACTGGAATAATCCATAGTAAGAATTTGTTTATAAACAAAATGTTCTAATAAAACAGAGCATTGCGTTTTACAATATAATGTTACTTTAAGTTAACGCATTCATTTTGTGTTCTGGCAATATAGCATGCTGTAGATGTGGAAATGCCCCTGCAGCAGATGCCACACCCCTTTCCTCATTTGTACAGCTATAGCGTGCGGAACAATTCAAAGTCTGTAATACTTAACATTCCTGTAGTTATTTTCAAGTTAGCAACATAAAAATGAATTGATTGTTAATGTCTAAGTGGTGAAATACATATTTCTTTAATTGGTTTCCTTATTTAAAGGCAAACTTCCTTTTCTAATTTTTCCATTACCATCCTTACGTGGTCAGGTTAGCTGCTTTTGTTGCATTGTATGTATTCATGCTTAAAGGAACTTTATAGTGTACAGTATAGTCACAGAAGAAAAGGGGGGGGGGGACCAATGGCACTACTTATGTATTTAGATTAACCTTCTATTTCCCACTAACAGAAAGGGACTTGTCCCAAGTTTATAGTATGTGGGATAGAGTAGGTGCTATGTAGTAATACAATAGTACAAAAGAAGAATCCAAGAGAGGCAGAGAGCTCACTCAAGAAAAGACAGACTACATTTATAGCACTCAAAGGGTTAATAATTCATGAATTAACTTTAATTAATTTGGCAAGATTGGATTACAAAAAGAGAGATAACTGTACTCAAAAAGTGAGTAGGTACAGCTGAACGTTTAAAACATAACTTTTATTAAGTAAAGTTTACACCTAAAACAAAAGAAAATACATGGTTAAAAGCACTCTCAGGAGCTAAATAACGGTCTGGTGACCTCTAGTTATGGTTGGTTAAATGAAGGATATAATATTAAATGATTATCCTGCTAAGACATGAAGCTGCCTATATATTCCCTGGGTGATGTGTTTGTGAGTGAGATTATGACCACCGTTATAAATAGTGACACTGTATACTCGGCTTGAGTGAGATATGTTAATTATCTAAAGCTGGTGGAAGGTATCCACCTACAGGGGTTGTAAATACACTCTGTAACTTTGATAGAGCTGCTATTAGCCGATAAGTGCAGCACTGCTAATATAACAGCCTGAGCTAGAGCGCTTGTCAGGCCCTCATTTACGCTATATCGGGCCCTGTAGGAATGCCTATGAGAGGAGGGGCCAATGACCTCACTCTAGGCATAGGGGCGTGGTTCCGTGAGCCGTTGCTCACTCGGTTTGCCGAGCAGGAGAGAAGACCTGTGAAGAGAAGCGTCCCTATTATACTCACCATGGCGGATTTCCAGAAGATTCTTGCTACAGTCCAGGAGCTGCTGTCGTCGAAGGGCGAGGAATGGATCTGGAGGCGACTTGCTTTGGAGGAGGATGCTGGAACCGGAGGAGCGGTCATGGCGGGTGGTGAAGTATCCAGGCCGGTTCGCAGATCCCGCCCGCCAGAGAGACTGAGTCCATCCACCGCGAAGAGGCAGGAGTCCGGGAGCCGGAGGAGGAAGCCGTTGAAGTCGTCAGCAGGAGGATCCGGTCAGCGGTTGGCGGCGGAGAAGAAAGGCGGAGCTGCTGGACGTCGGACACGGACCGGAATCATCAGCAGGCCAGAAGAGACGCTGTTTCTTCAAGGAGAGATGGCAACAGGTAATCCTTCTTCTTTTTCAGGTGCCGGTGTCTTGCTGGGTGAGGAGATGGAATCGGACGAAGCGGAAATGGCGGCTGGCGAAGAAGACACTATGAGGAGCGTCACGTAAGTAGTTTGGCGCCAAATCAGGACATCACGGCCTATTCAGGCCCAGGGAGCCCAGGTTCTCAGGAGGTGCTAACGGCCATTTGGCCTAGGGAATTTTGTAGCGGGGGTAGCAATACCGCACAAAGGGCCTTATCATTACCGGGCAATGTTGGAGCTGGGCGGGAAAACTTGTACAGGGTCCAGGAGCAGGCTACGGCTGTTGAGCCAGGATCGGCGTATACAGGAGCCATTACGGTTCCTCAAGGCTCATATGTGGGGGGCAGTTTTGGAACTGATAAACAGGGCAGGCCTGTAACGGCTCGTAAGCCAAATAAAATGAGGGGTGAGTTTAAAACTTCCACACTGGATAAGAATATAACAGCTAATAAGCCTGGGGGTATGGTGGAGCCTGCGTTACATGTGGGCTCTAATGTAGCCTCAGGTGGATCAGGTAGAAAAGCAGTTGCAAAAAGGAAGCACTGCAATACAAGCTCAGGAGCTGAATACGCTGAGGTGGATGTTAGGCCAGGCAGTGCAGAAAATTGGGAGAGTTATAGGGAAGTTGATAGTAGTAGGGAGGAATACATGAAGGGGATTAAATGTATTAATAGATCAAGTGTTAAAGATGGGTAGGGAGGCTGCTTCTAGGCAGGTTAACATTTCTTTTTCCTCAGACTCTGTGCATTCTAGATACATGTCAGCAGGCCGGAGCAGTGATACTCTTCCTCCAAGGATGCAGGAAGATGCAGATTCATTGTGGATTGATGAGCATTATAGCGACTTCGGTGAGGAGGATGAACAAGCGTCTACATACGGACCAGCAGCTACGGAACAGCTAAGGGGTTTGGAGGTTTTTTCTCAATTAATTAGGGCATTAGTTCCGGAAAGTGGTAGTTCTAAGGGTGATATGTTAGGAGGTATTTTAGGGGTTGAATCTATGGTCAGGAAAGGGATGGGGAGTGTTCATTCTAGGAGGGGCTCCAGAGAGGTCAGTGTTAGCCATAATGTGAAAGGATTAGCTAACAGGGATTACGCATCCTCTCAGCCTCAGGTAGTTCAAGTTGAAAGAAAGAGACAAGAGGACAGTTCCAGGACTCCAGTATCACGGCGGCGGGAGAGATCCCGTTCACCTATTAGCTACAGAAAAAATCAGGATCCAGGTGAATCTTCAGTATGGGGATCCCTGGATAGACAGTCGAGGGAGCGAGGGAGACCCAGAAGGTCTAGAACTCAGATAAAAAGGAGACATAAAGAAAGAGAAAGCCAGAGGCAAGGCAGTGAGTCAGCACGGCAGGAAGCAAGGAATGATACGGCCATTGCAAGGGGACTCCTGTAGTGGCTACTAATGCAGGTGAAAGTACAGGTACAGTTGCCGTTCCTGATGTGAGTGTCTCTGATGCAAGGTGTGAGTTGATGTTGAAGGGGTTAAAAGATTTAGTTTCTCAGTTGGAAAGTAGTGGTACGCCTAATGTGGTTAGCCCTTCTGGCCCTGTGAGGTTCTGGGTTTCTCAGAATGTGCCGACCGGGGGTGGTCCCCCGGAGCAGGCTAGTTCTGTGATTTCTGGTAGTGCGAGCATGGTTGGGCAATCGAAAGTATCTGATCAGGCTTTTAGGCGGCCATGTTTGTGTTCTGTTGGGCCTCTTGGCATTCATTTATCTAAAGAGGTAAAGGAAAAGATTTGGAAGAGAGAGTTTATTGAAATATTTTCTCTGCTTCCGGTTGACCAGGTATTTGATGTTAAAGATGATTCTAAAAGTGAAAAAGGAGATTTAGGAAGGACCAAGCGGGAAGAGGATGTTGGATTTGTTTGAGAGAAATTGGGGTTTGTGCTGCCCGGTTACGGCAGTTAGGGATTTTCTATACGTCAGAAGTGGGATTTTTAGTATTCCGTTTTTGGTTCATGAAGATGGGACTTCTTTGTCCCGTTTTCAATTTGAATCAGTGATGAGAAAGGCTTTAGAAGTGACTGGTTTGGATAGCAAAGAATTTGGTTGCCATTCTTTTAGAATTGGGGCAGCAACTTAAGCGAGTATTTCTGGGTTGAATGTTAGTACGGTTAAAAAAGATTGGAAGATGGAGATCTGATTGCTTTAGGTTATATGTTAGGCCAGATCTTGTTGATAAGTTTTAAAGTTATAGTTAGTTTTTATTTTTTGGCAGGTCCACTACACTGTTGGATCGTGGGACACTCATATATATATTGGGCGAGGAAAGAGGCAGCAGTCAGAGAATCAGGGATGCAACTTAACTGTTCTTCTGAGGAGATCTTGATTAAATGGTTCAGTATTAGGGGTATGAAGTGGGAGCAGTTACTAGTTAATGTCCTTAGTTGGGCTAGACTTTTTCATCCACCTGACATTTTAATCATTCATGCGGGGGGTAATGATCTTGGGTTTATGGCTCAAAAGTGATCAATATCATAAAAAACATAATTTATGCTTACCTGATAAATTTATTTCTCTTGTGGTGTATCCAGTCCACGGATCATCCATTACTTGTGGGATATTCTCATTCCCAACAGGAAGTTGCAAGAGGACACCCACAGCAGAGCTGTCTATATAGCTCCTCCCCTCACTGCCATATCCAGTCATTCGACCGAAAACAAGCAGAGAAAGGAGAAACCATAGGGTGCAGTGGTGACTGTAGTTTAAAATGAAAAAATACCTGCCTTAAAATGACAGGGCGGGCCATGGACTGGATACACCACAAGAGAAATAAATTTATCAGGTAAGCATAAATTATGTTTTCTCTTGTAAAGTGTATCCAGTCCACGGATCATCCATTACTTGTGGGATACCAATACCAAAGCTAAAGTACACGGATGAAGGGAGGGACAAGGCAGGTACTTAAATGGAAGGTACCACTGCCTGTAAAACCTTTCTCCCAAAAATAGCTTCCGAAGAAGCAAAAGTATCAAATTTGTAGAATTTTGAAAAAGTATGAAGCGAAGACCAAGTCGCCGCCTTGCAAATCTGTTCAACAGAAGCCTCATTTTTAAAGGCCCATGTGGAAGCCACAGCTCTAGTAGAATGAGCTGTAATCCTTTCTGGAGGCTGCTGGCCAGCAGTCTCATAGGCTAAGCGGATTATGCTTCTTAGCCAAAAAGAAATAGAGGTTTCCGAAGCCTTTTGACCTCTCCTCTGTCCAGAGTAGACAACAAACAAAGCAGATGTTTGACGAAAATCTTTAGTAGCTTGTAAGTAAAACTTTAAAGCACGAACCACGTCCAGATTGTGTAATAGACGCTCCTTCGTTGAAGAAGGATTAGGACACAAAAACGGAACAACAATCTCTTGATTGATATTCTTATTAGATACCACCTTAGGTAAAAACCCAGGTTTGGTATGCAGAACTACCTTATCTGCATGGAAGATCAGATAAGGAGAATCACATTGTAAGGCAGATAAATCGGAAACTCTACGAGCCGAGGAAATAGCTACCAAAAAAAGAACTTTCCAAGATAAAAGTTTGATATCTATGGAATGAAGAGGTTCAAACGGAACCCCCTGAAGAACTTTAAGAACCAAATTTAAGCTCCAAGGTGGAGCAACAGGTTTAAACACAGGCTTGATTCTAACTAAAGCCTGACAAAATGCCTGAACGTCTGGGACATCCGCCAGACGCTTGTGCAAAAGAATAGATAGCGCAGAAATCTGTCCCTTTAAGGAACTAGCTGACAATCCTTTCTCCAATCCTTCTTGGAGAAAAGATAATATCCTGGGAATCCTGACCTTACTCCATGAGTAGCCCTTAGATTCACACCAATAAAGATATTTACGCCATATTTTATGATAGATTTTCCTGGTGACAGGCTTCCGTGCCTGAATTAAGGTATCAATGACTGACTCTGAGAAACCACGCTTTGATAAAATCAAGCGTTCAATCTCCAGGCAGTCAGCCTCAGAGGAATTAGATTTGGATGGTTGAAAGGACCTTGAAGTAGAAGGTCCTGTCTCAGTGGCAGAGTCCATGGTGGAAAGGATAACATGTCCACCAGATCTGCATACCAAGTCACCAATGCTCTCTCCTGCTTGATTTTGGCAATCAGACGAGGGAGCAGAGGAAACGGTGGAAACACATAAGCCAGGTTGAAGGACCAAGGAGCTGCTAGAGCATCTATCAGCGTTGCCTTGGGGTCCCTGGACCTGGATCCTTAACAAGGAAGCTTGGCGTTCTGGCGAGACGCCATGAGATCCAGTTCTGGTTCGCCCCAACGAAGAACCAATTGTGCAAACACCTCCGGATGGAGTTCCCACTCCCCCGGATGAAAAGTCTGTCGACTTAGAAAATCCGCCTCCCAGTTCTCTACACCTGGGATATGGATAGCTGATAGGTGGCAAGAGTGAATCTCTGCCCAGCGAATTATCTTTGAGACTTCTAACATCGCTAGAGAACTCCTTGTTCCCCCCTTGATGGTTGATGTAAGCCACAGTCGTGATGTTGTCCGACTGAAATCTGATGAACCTCATTGTCGCTAGATGAGGCCAAGCCTGAAGAGCATTGAATATCGCTCTTAGTTCCAGAATGTTTATTGGAAGGAGTGACTCCTCCTGAGTCCACGATCCCTGCACCCCAACCTAGAAGGCTGGCATCTGTCGTTACAATTGTCCAATCTGGCCTGCGAAAGGTCATACCTTTGGACAGATGGACCCGACATAGCCACCAGAGAAGAGAACCCCTGGTCTCTTGGTCCAGATTCAGTAAAGGGGACAAATCTGTGTAATCCCCATTCCACTGACTGAGCATGCATAGTTGCAGCGGTCTGAGATGTAGGCGTGCAAACGACACTATGTCCATTGCCTTTTTCTCGTTCACCTTCCACCCATGCGACCTCAGAAATGCCAACACTATGTCCGTATGAGACTTGGCAATTTGGAAGTTTGACGCCTGAATCAGGATGTCATCTAAATAAGGGGCCACTGCTATGCCCCGTGGCCTTAGGACCACCAGAAGCGACCCCAGAACCTTCGTAAAAATTCTTGGGGCTGTAGCTAACCCAAAGGGAAGAGCTACAAACTGGTAGTGCCTGTCTAGGAAGGCAAACCTGAGAAACCGATGATGATCTTTGTGTATCGGAATGTGCAGATAAGCATCCTTAAATTCACTGTAGTCATGTATTGACCCTCCTGGATCATAGGTAGGATGGTACGAATAGTATCGATCTTGAATGATGGAACTCTGAGGAATTTTTTTAAGATCTTTAGATCCAAAATTGGTCTGAAGGTTCCCTCTTTTCACAAACAGATTTGAGTAAAATCCCTGTCCCTTTTCCTCCTTTGGGACTGGATTGATCACTCCCATAACTAGGAGGTCTTGTACACAGTGTAAGAATGCCTCTCTCTTTATCTGGTTTGCAGATAATTGTGAAAGGTGAAATCTCCCTTTTGGGGGGGAAGCCTTGAAGTCCAGAAGATGTCCCTGGGATATAATTTCCAACGCCCAGGGATCCTGGACATCTCTTGCCCACGCCTGGGCGATGAGCGAAAGTCTGCCCCCTACTAGATCCGTTACCGGATAGGGGGCTGTTCCTTCATGCTGTCTTAGAGGCAGCAGCAGGCTTTTTGGCCTGCTTACCCTTGTTCCAGGTCTGGTTAGGTCTCCAGACCGTCTTGGACTGAGCAAAAGTTCCCTCTTGTTTTGCATTAGAGGAAGTTGATGCCGCACTTGCCTTGAAGTTTCGAAAGGCACGAAAATTAGACTGTTTGGCCCTTGGTTTGGACCTATCCTGAGGAAGGGCATGACCTTTTCCTCCAGTGATATCAGCAATAATCTCCTTCAACCCAGGCCCGAATAGGGTCTGCCCCTTGAAGGGAACGTTAAGCAGCTTCGATTTTGAAGTAACGTCAGCTGACCATGATTTAAGCCATAGCGCTCTGCGCGCCTAGATACTCAAACCAGAATTCTTAGCCGTTAGTTTAGTCAAATGAACAATGGCATCAGAAACAAAAGAATTGGCTAGCTTAAGTGCTCTAAGCTTGTCAAGTATTTCATCCAATGGAGTCGCTACCTGTAAAGCCTCTTCCAGAGACTCAAACCATAACGCTGCAGCAGCAGTGAAAGGCGCAATGCATGCAAGGGGCTGTAGGATAAAACCTTGTTGAATAAACATTTTCTTAAGGTAACCCTCTAACTTTTATCCATTGGATCTAAGAAAGCACAACTGTCCTCGACAGGGATAGTAGTACGCTTTGCTAGAGTAGAAACTGCTCCCTCCACCTTAGGAACTGTCTGCCATAAGTCCCGTGTGGTGGCGTCTATTGGAAACATTTTTCTAAAAACAGGAGGGGGAGAGAACGGCACACCTGGTCTATCCCATTCCTTAGTAATAATTTCTGTAAACCTTTTAGGTATTGGAAAAACATCAGTGCACACCGGCACTGCATAGTATTTATCCAGTCTACACAATTTCTCTGGCACTGCAATTGTATCACAGTCATGCAGAGCAGCTAAAACCTCCCTGAGCAACACGCAGAGGTGTTCAAGCTTAAATTTAAATGTAGAAATATCAGAATGAGGTTGCATCATCTTCCCTGAGTCAGAAATATCACCCACAGAAAGAAGCTCTCCTTCTTCAGCTTCTGCATATTGTGGGGCAGTATCAGACATAGTTCTTAAAGCGTCAGTATGCTCTGTATTTCGTCTAACTCCAGAGCCATCTTGCTTTCCTCTAAATACAGGTAGTCTGGCTAATACCGCTGACAGTTTATTATCCATGACTGCCGCCATGTCTTGTAAAGTAAACGCTATGGGCGCCCTGGATGTACTTGGCACCATTTGAGCGTGAGTTGCTTGAGCGGGAGTCAAAGGATCTGACACGTGGGGAGAGTTAGTCGGCATAACTTCCCCCTCGTCAGATTCCTCTGGTGATAAATTTTTTAAAGACAGAATATGATCTTTATTACTTAAAGTGAAATCAGTACATTTGGTACACATTCTAAGAGGGGGTTCCACCTTGACTTTTAAACATAATGAACAAGGAGTTTCCTCTATGTCAGACATGTTTATACAGACTAGCAATGAGACTAGCAAGCTTGGAAAACACTTTAAATCAAGTTAACAAGCAAATATAAAAAACGGTACTGTGCCTTTAAGAGAAACAAATTTTGTCAGAATTTGAAAAACAGTGAAAAAAGGCAGTAAATCAAACAAAATTTTTACATTGTGTATAATAAGCTAACAGAGCATTGCACCCACTTGCAAATGGATGATTAACCCCTTAGTTCAAAAACCGGATAAAAAAACGATATAGACGTTTTTTAACAGTCACACCAAACTGCCACAGCCTTGCTGTGGGCCTACCTTCCCAACAAACGATTATGGAAGCCTAAGAGCCCTTTAGAGATGTCCTGTAGCATTCAGGGGACTCCTGGATGTCTCAGTCTGTAATAGTTAATGCGCAAAAAAGCGCTAAACTAGGCCCCTCCCACTTATAGTAACACAGTGGAAAGCCTCAGGAAACTGTTTCTAGGCAAATTTAAGCCAGCCATGTGGAGAAAAACTAGGCCCCAATAAAGTTTTATCACCAAAGTATATATAAAAACGTTTAAACATGCCAGCAAACGTTTTATATTGTAAATATCAAAGAGTATTACCTCAGAAAGTAAGCATGATACCAGTCGCTATTAAATCACTGTATTCAGGCTTACCTTACATAAATTTGGTATCAGCAGCATTTTCTAGCCTTCACATCTTCTAGAAAAATATTAACTGCACATACCTCATAGCAGGATAACCTGCACGCCATTCCCCCGCTGAAGTTATCTCTCTCTTCAGACATGTGTGAGAACAGCAATGGATCTTAGTTACAACCTGCTAAGATCATAGAAATCCCAGGCAGATTCTTCTTTTTTCCTGCCTGGAACAAAATAGCACAACTCCGGTACTATTTAAAAATAATAAATTCTTGATTGAAGCAAAATAACAGCTACATTTCCCCACTTATCTCTTACTACCTCCATGCTTGTTGAGAGTTGCAAGAGAATGACTGGATATGGCAGTGAGGGGAGGAGCTATATAGACAGCTCTGCTGTGGGTGTCCTCTTGCAACTTCCTGTTGGGAATGAGAATATCCCACAAGTAATGGATGATCCGTGGACTGGATACACCTTACAAGAGAAAGAGATATTGTTAGATTAAAGGAGTTATTTCCTAACATAATGGTTATATGGTAATATGGTCTGACATTGAATGTAGACTGTCTTGGAGGTCTGCGTGGGACGTTAAAAGATTGGACTCATCTTGTAAAAAGGTTAATAGGACTATTACAAGTTTTGTGGCAAAATTGGTGGGTTTTGGTGTCAGGCACGTGGAGTTTGAAGGTGAATCAGGGAGCTGTTTCTTTTTAAAAGATGGAGTGCACCTTAACAAAATTGGTTTACAATTGTTTAATTTCAACATGAGCGAAGGGGTGAAAAAGGCCTTAGCCCTGTGGGCGGGTGCTCAAAGGGTTTTCGAGCAGTGGCGGGGTGCTAGCCGCGAAGTTTATATAATTATTCTGGGTACCTCCTCAGGTATGGGGAGAGGTTAAGGATGTGGGCGTGCCTGGCGGAGGCCAGTGGAAGGCACGTTATGTTAATTTGGCAAGCACCTTTTAATGTTAATGTTGTTTTAATAAAGTTTTATTTCAATTTATTTAAATAATAAACGTGGGCTGCTGCCTTTTCCCCCCAGGTGTTGTGTCTGTGTCTTTATTTACTATATTACTGCCTAGATGTGTGGTCAATCGGACCCCGTAGGAATGCCTATGAGAGGAGGGGCCAATGACCTCACTCTAGGCATAGGGGCGTGGTTCCGTGAGCCGTTGCTCACTCGTTGGTTTGCCGAGCAGGAGAGAAGACCTGTGAAGAGAAGCGCCCTCCCTCCCTCCCCGTTTTTTGGTAAGTGGTTGTCGCAGGTGTTGCGAGGCGCTAGCCGCTAAGTTTATATAATTATTCTGGGTACCTCCTCAGGTATGGGGAGAGGTTAAGGATGTGGGCGTGCCTGGTGGAGGCCAGTGGAAGGCACGTTATGTTAATTTGGCAAGCACCTTTTAATGTTAATGTTGTTTTAATAAAGTTTTATTTCAATTTATTTAAATAATAAACGTGGGCTGCGGCCTTTTTCCCCCAGGTGTTGTGTCTGTGTCTTTATTTACTATATTACTGCCTAGATGTGTGGTCAATGATCAAATATTAATCATAAAAGTTGTTAGGTTGCTTCCTTAATTTGGGTGGTCATAAATCAAGTCTATATACTCACTACCACACAGTGTGTTTGTAAAAGAGGCATATATGTTACCAAAAAAGGCCATGCCGACTGATATATCACCTAATGGGCTTAATAAACAGCTAAGCGTGTGTGTAAAATTATTAACAGAACCATTTTTGCTTGTCTAATACTACGGTTGCTTGCAATAGCTTGAAAGTTAATTGCACTTAAGTCTCAGCAACATTGTATTTCTATCAGATTTAGATTCTAGACATAGTGAAACACTTATTTGAGAAAAGTAATTATTGTTACTAAAGGCGATATAAACAACTCCTTTGCGGCTGCAGCACAAATATGTGTGTCTGGTTCGGCTAGCATTCAAAATAATTCTTAGTGTTTAAATAGAATCATGGACATTGCGATCAGCAGCAATTTATGAGTTCAATCTAGTTTCATGACATGTATCTGGTTCTGCTTTACGGTAACAGTCTTGATAATTCTTAGTGCGTATTTAGAACTATAGGCATTGCGGTCAGCAACATTTATCTGATTTAGTCTAGTTTCAAATTTATAATGCGGGTCCGTTCTCACATACGGTCAGTATAGGAAAATAAAGAATATGTCTATATATATGAATCACTATCGTATTATTCCCAGTGCTATAACCGTTACCTCTGTTCAGTAAGGTGAGTGAGGGACGTGTACCTAGTATCAGTCCTCTGTCAGACCCAAAAAATTATAGGTTTAGTTATAAGCAAGTTATATTAGAATAATAAGAAACAGACCAGGGGTAGTTGGTCTAAAAACCACACTATAAAGGCTGCATTATAAATATTGATTAGCAGAGATAAATATGTAATAACTATACCAACGTTACTAGAAAGGCACCCTGAGGCTGTCTAAAATACAGGAGCTCAAAGACTCCTCACCATTTCCCTAACGTCCCTGACATGTTTCGCCCTAACGGTTTTTTCAAAGGGTGAGCGCGCCGCTCACTGACTGGCTCTTAATAACAGAAAGAACCCGCCCTCCAAGTAGTGTCATTCTGAAATAGCCAATCATTGTTCATGCTCCGACCCAGTTGGATATGTATTGAGTTATCGATCATACAACTACTATTATACTGAGTAAGTTATAACAAACTATACTGTATAATAGGGAAGGATATAGCAGTAACATTAATGTCCTAATCATGCGAACCAAAAGAATTTGCATGTTAATCTGAATATTCAATTTATTGAGCTCCCATAATGTAATACCCACTGTGAATTGACATGTTGATAATTGCAAAGTCGGGCTTCAGATTGCATGTCCTATTTATAAGAGCAGTGAAAAGCCTGATTATTGAAATGTTCAGTTTATTTGGTCCCACTATATTATCAGTAAATATAAAGTGACATATTGGTGAGTGCAGAGTTGAGCTTGTGATTACATAACGGTTATTTGGTTAGCCTGTAACTAATACTTGATTATAAGGCATAAAACTAGTATGGTGTTTCTAGTGATATAGTAGGTGAAGCATGTGAAATATAAAAATCATAAATTAATGTGACAAACTTCTTACTACTAATGTGATGTGTGTGAGTCATCCTAGATGATAAAATTTAAAGAAACAGTGCTCAGCAATAATAGTTTACGATATTTTATTATATGTTTATATATAAAGATTTATTACGCTGTATATGAAAAAATTATAACCTGTGTTGTGAATCACTTGTGTATCTAAAAGAAAAATCGGTATTTACCATGTGATTAAAAAACATATGCAGCAAAAACATTTGCTGCCATGATAGTAAGTGGGACTTATAATACCCAAATATCCATTACTCTATGATAGAATAGGGTATTTGATCTATCCCAATCGATTTAACTGAATAAAAGGTAGTGCATTATTACCAGGTAACTGCCCTATTGTTATTAGATTGACATATCTTATAAAAAACAATCCATTCCTGGTTGACTTGCTCATTCTCAAAATATAAAGAATGAAGAATGATGATAATGGTTCACATGGCTATCATGATAGAATGGCTAATAAATAGCTATAAAAAAGGAGAAAAGTTGTTCTGCTCGTTAAGGCCTGATGGTTGTACTGTATTCATTAAGAAAATGCATTTGCTTTCAGCTTGTAGCAACATTTTTTCCAAATGTCCTCCTCTGATTCCCAGTTTAATTTTTTGTAGCCCAAAACACTTTAAGTCACTCTGTTTAGAATTATGTTTGTCAAAAAAGTGTCTTGCAACTGAGGTTAACTGTTTTCCTGCTTGCAGCTGCATTTTTGATGTTTCTAAGATGCTCTTGCAGTCTTACCCTTATTTTTCTGGTTGACATGCCTATGTAGTATAAATTACACTTGCACTTAAGTGCATAGATAAATCCTTCAGTTTGACAATTAATGTGTGACTTTATTGAATGGCTTTTATTGAAGCGGTCATGTATTGTATGTGTTTTTAACATGAAACTACATGTGGAGCAAGTTCCACATTTAAAAGAGCCATGTGTAAAGGCAATTGGTGTTTTGGTACTCTCTAGATGAATAGAACTGATAAGATCTTTTAAATTTCTACTTCTCCTATATCCAGTTTGGATTCTATTACCTAATACATTTTTTAGGATAGGATCCGATAGTAAAATGTGCCAGTTATCTTGTAAGATAGTTTTAATTAGTGGACTTACTGGATTGTATGTTGAAATTAATCTTATCTGATCCTTTGTGGATTTAGCCTTTTTCTGAAGTAACTCATTTCTATTAGTAAATCTGGCTCTGTGCTCTGCTTATTTAATCGCCCTTTTACTATAGCCCCTCATTTGGAGTCTTGCTGTAAGTTCTTTAGCTCTCTTGTGATAGTTTAAATCCGAGGAGCAATTTCTCCTCATTCTGAGAAATTCACTCACTGGGAGAGCTTGTATTGTGTTCGGTGCATGTGCACTCGAGCTATGGAGAACACTGTTGGTAGCTGTAGGTTTTCTATGCACATCCATGGAGAGTGTTCCTTCTACAGTCTTACTTATTTCTAAGTCCAGAAAATTAACTGTAGTTAAACTGGCATCATAAGTTAATTTTATATTAAGTGGATTTGTATTTAGATTAAGAAGAAATAGATCCAATTCTTCTTTGGTGCCCTCCCATAGGAAGAGCACGTCGTCTATGTACCGTATCCAGAGAGGAATTTTGTCCAAAAAATTAGAGTTAGTATCTGAGAACATAATTTTCTGTTCCCACCAGCCTAGAAATAAATTGGCATAAGTGGGGACACATGCAGTGCCCATCGCAGTGCCTCTTGTTTGCAGAAAAAAAGCCATTATTGAAAGTGAAATAATTGTGTTTTAATACAAATTTTAATAGTTGTAATATAAACTCATAGTGTATACTATCTTCTTCAGATCCCATAGTAAGGAAACATTGAACTGCCTCCAATCCTAATTCATGCTTGATACAGGTGTAGAGTGATTCTACATCAGCAGTGACTAACCAAGTGTTTGCAGAAATGTGAATATTATCTAAACGTATTAAGACATGTAGAGTGTGCTTTAAACCATGTATTTTCTTTTGTTTTAAGTGTAAACTTCACTTAATAAAATATCAAAATTTATTAGCAAAAGTAACAAAATCCAAAACTGGAACGCACAGACATAAGACAGCAAGCCAGACAGGCAAGACATGTGACGCGTTTCGCGCCCCCTAGAGGCGCTTACTCATAGACAGTCTATGAGTAAGCGCCACTAGGGGGAGAGAAACACGCCTGACAGGCAAGACATGTGACGCGTTTCGCGCCCCCTAGAGGCACTTACTCATAGACAGTCTATGAGTAAGCGTCACTAGGGGGAGAGAAACGCGCCTGACATTTTGCCTGTCTGCCTTGCTGTCTTATGTCTGTGAGTTCCAGTTTTATATTTTTTTACTTTTGCTAATAAATTTTGATATTTTATTTCCATGCTTACATCCACCCCTCCACCAGAGAATTTAAAGGGGCATCCCTATATATGCTACTCAATAGGAAAACTAATTTAAGACAACTTTAACTGGGACCAGTGTAGTGCCTGATTTTTCCCCTTTTGCTTTGAACTCTCTGCGGTTGGATTCCGCCACTGCTACAGCAAATACGTGAGAGACTGGAGGACTGTGGGTGACCTTTCCCACAGTGTGTTGGTTTAGCTTTGATCGGAAGATGCTGGGACCTGTTTCACACTTACTCAGTGGATCTGTTTTTTTTATTATTTTAAATTCATCAATATATTGTTAAAGGAGAGCATAATTATAATAGGAGTAAAATAGAAAGTTGCTTAAAATTGCATGCTCTATTTGAATCATGAAAAAAAATAATTGGGTTTAGTATCCCTTTAATCTAGGACTGGACGTAATATGTCACATTCATTTCTATATTCCTTTAAAAAAATAATAATAATAATTTTGTTTCAATAAATGTGTTTCCCTAAATATAAAGGTTTAAAAGAAAGGATATTGCTGAATTCTTTTTAGATGCGTAACTTGCAATTAAGGAATAAAGAAATGTAAAAAAGAAATGTAAAAATTTTATAAAAATAAATTAAAAAATGATCAGGTGATGTTGTATTGTTCACGCCGCAAGGTAAAGTTAATATAAACAAGTTTGTGCTAAGTGAAAACTGAAGGATTTTATGTTCACATGTGTCAAGTTTCTTGTGTTCAAAGAGAAAAATAAATTGGAAAAAAATATATTTTATTTACTGACAGCAATTTAAGCAATAAAATAAAAGCTATTACATTAAGGAGAGGGGAGTGACTGAACTATTTCATCAGATAAACTTAAAAGTTACTTCTTCAAAGATGTCAGTCATGTGCAAATGCCCCAGGTATAATCTTGCAGTATTTACTGTAAAAAAAAACTTATCATGCTGTGCTTTGGCTGAACAACCAATAATACTGGGTGCAGTCTCTGGTTACACCTGACAAGTCCCTTGGCAACATAAAAATCTATTAAAGAGAGGAAATTATGAGAAAAGAATCTACTGGTGATCTTCCAAAAAGCAGTAACCAAAGAGAAGCAGAAGAAGGTGGGAAAAGGCAACATACGAGTGCACGTCCTATCTGTAGATTGGCTGGCCTGTCTGAGGAGATATCAGGCGTTGGGCTGTGTAGATTGGGCGTGGTGTCTGCCTGTGGGAGTGGGGAGGGGACTTGGTCTGTGAGAATCCAAAAGAACATGAATAAAGAACTAAGCACAGTGAGTCACTGATGATGTGACGTGTCGGTGGAATGCTGTGCTAATGTACAGGGGAGTGACCCATTCACTGAGGTATCACAAGCAATTACTGCCTGCCAACTAGGTGATGTGAGAGATAGCCCAAGGCAAGAGACTGTGAGCAGTGAAAGCACCTTCCTTCCCGCACTATGAACACAACATGCCATTAGCTTGTCTCCTGGGAGATCACTGTTACCTGGTGCAAGTTGTGCATCCTGTATATTTAGTGACTGATGGAAACTTGACTTCACAATAGCTCTGATCATATTTCAAATGCATAGCTTATAGAAAGCAATCAGCTCTACACTCCAATTAGACAGAGAATAGCTTCTTGGGCTTATTCTATCATGACAAGCTGAAGAATATGAGCAGTTAGAAAAGTTTACTCAATTTTTGAATAAATATATATGCACTGCCATTAAAATGTGTTTTTATTAGAATTCAAATTAAACATTTTTTATTCTAAAATGTATAAGCATAAATACTTTGTATTACTTTATTCTTAACCTCAATTTTGTAATTGTATCCATAGGCCTTTATGATTGAAGCATCGTGGTAATGGAGATATATTTCAAATGGTTTTGCAGGTTCAAGATTACCTGTGAAATTTTAAAAAGGGCTGAAATCCGTGTTTTAAGGTAGTTTTACTGAGAGGCTTTTTACTATACATCTCAGTAAAGATGTAATGTAAATTATCCCTGTTAGACATTGTACATTGCCAAATTTATGCATTTGGTACACAACCGAATAATAGAAAGTTCAGCCTACACGATTTAAGAATAAAGAAAGAATGTATCAATTAAAATTTTTAATACATTTGTTTATTCCTTATTTTATGAAATAAAAAACAACAACCCAATAAACCTACTACACATCCCTACACTATTAACCCCTAAAGCATTATAACCCCCATCATAAACTAATTCCACTATACTATTAACCCCTAAAGCGCTATAACCCCATCACAAAAAAGGCTACTAAACTATTAACCCCTAAAGTACCATAACCCCATCGCAAAGAAACCCTACTACACTGTTAACCCCTAAAGCACCATAACCCCCATCTCAAATTAACCCCCTAGCTGATAACTCCCCCAAGACAACTAAATTAAGACCCCCTAAGTTAAAAAGCTCAGTATAGTTGTAAATATAAATAAAAACACTAAAAAAGGACAACTTAAAATCCCCTAGATGCAGCTTTTTCCACACACACAACAGGGAGAACAGACTGAGTGAGTCACAGACTGCAGGGAAGCCGTCCTGTGTAAAAGATTATGATCAGCGTGTGCCACAGGCACAGCACAAGACCCACCCTAATCTAAGGAAAGTGCAGTAGCTGCATCTGATCAGTACAATTGTAATTTCTCAAACAACTTTTTTTTAACAGCTGCTCCATGTTGCTGCAATAAATGACACCAAAAGTACAACCTTGTCACATTGTGGGACGTGATCAGTGACTTACTTAAAGGAACACTCATGTCAAAATAAACTTTTATAATTCAGATAGTTTTGCAGTTTTAAGACACTTTACAATTTAGTTCTTTTATCAAATTTTGCAAAGTCTTTTTATATGCACACTTTCTGGGGAACAAGATATGTGATTGGCTGATGTCTCTCACATGATACAGGGGTCCGTAAAATGGGAGAGAAAAAAAATTGTCAGAAAAAAATGTATTGCTTATTTGAAATTCTGAGTAAGTGTTATTGCATTATCTTTTTAGTACAAACTTGTTAATTATTTAATTTTACTTTATTGAGTAGTCCATTAACAATGAATGGACCCGAGCAGGATGGCTGAAGATATACACTGAGAGCTATTCCATGAAATGACAATGTGACCTGCATTCTAATGACATGTATGAGGGCATTTGGGAGCATGTACTATATCTCTCTGGTGAGTCAGTTGTGAATTTGAACTATAAATGTATTATCTTATAAATCATAGTAGGTTTCTCTACACCACTGACACTAGTGCTTTACAATGGCTGCCCCTACAGCGCCTGCTCTCTGACTCATGTGATCTGTTCTCACAGTTGCATAATGGGCTCATCTTTCTCCTATGCGGCTGCCACCTCAGCTTCCACTGATGGCAAACAGCCAGAAAGGATACTGCTGAAAAGGGGGTCCCTACCGCAGCATTTGATCTGGGTCCCTGTGGGGTCTACATATGCCCTTGCCAGGGCAGACGTCCTTATTACTTTGAGCTCAATTCTGTAAGCCTTAAAGACTATAGGATACAGGATATGCTAATTTCTTCCTTAATCTTTGTATCCTCAGTTTCCCCCACACTCAAACTGCTGTTATTGCCAACTGTCCCATTGTAATTGCCTTGGTGCAGCTACCTAATTACTGTACTGTAACACATACTCCTTAAATTAGTTCCTGACATCACAGATAGCTTCTAATATTTATAGAATATGAGACTTGCTGGAACCATATAAATAACATAGTGATATTTGTGGGTATTAAAAGGACATTAGGCACCTATTTCTTTTGCATAAAAATTGTCCTTGTCCTACACTCACTAGAGAGGTCAACAACCAAATTTTATAATTTGTAAATGCTGCAACTTAAATAGCTGGTTTAATCAACCTAGATTACAGATTTTGCTTTTTGTCTTCTCTAGGGATGCTTTTTACACATTTGTAAGCAAGAGGTGTTTTATGTACTTTTAATACCAGTACTATAATGATTAGAATAACTAATCTTACTCATGGACAAATAACTGGATAAAAGACAGGGAGCAACAAGTAAAATGGGTCATACTGAGATTGGACAAAGGTAATCAGTGGAGCCCCCAAGGATCAGTACTGGGCCCTGTTCTTTTTAGTATTTTTATTAATAACTTGGAGCAAGGACTAAATAGCAACATCTCTATTTTTGCAGATGATACAAAGTTATGTAAGGTGATTAGATCAGTGCAGGATAAAATTACTTTACAAGGGGATATACAAAAATTTTAAAAATGGACTGGTAAATGGAAAATGAGATTTATTACTGCAAAATGTAAGGTTCTACATTTTTGAAGTAAAAATAATCAGGAAAACTATTATTTAAATAGGACTAGACTTAGCAAAACAGAGGAGGAAAAGGATTTGTGTGTAATTATAAATAACAAGCTAAAAATGGGTGCTCAATGCAGTGGCTTCTAAGGCTAATACGATACTAGCATGTATCTAAAGAGGCATTGATGCAAGAGAGGAAAGCATCATTCTGTCACTGTATAAATCTGTCAACGCATCCAGAACACCTCGGTCAGACTCATCCTCGACATCCCTCACCAAAACCACATCACCAAACACCTAAGGAACCTATACTGGCTCCCGTCAACAAGAGAATCACCTTCAAGCTCCTAACCTATGCATTCAAGGCCCTCCACAATATCGGTCCTGAATACATCAACCACCGTGTCACTTTCTATACCCCGTCCAGACAACTCTGCTCTGCCGACCAAGCACTCGCAGTCATCCCCCACATCAAGAAAAAAACAGCTGCAGAAAAATCCTTCTATATGGCAGCAAGATCATGGAACTCCCTCCCGTTGCACCTCAGACAATCCACCTCCCTTACAAACTTCAGGAAGGACCTCAAGACCTGGCTCTTCGACTGAATCGTCTTCCCTTAGCCCCTCTCTCCCTCCTCCCATAGCGCCTTGAGACCCTCACTGATGATTAGTTTGCGCTTTACAAGAACCCAATAGATAGATAGATAGACAATGGATCTTCGAGGAGGGGAGGGTGAGGGGCCCCTGTACTACATATTCAGATTTCCTACTATAAATGTATCTCCTTTTGTTGATAAGAACACTAACTCCACATTTTTAGATGTCTAGAAACTGTGGAAATATTGAGAATTATTTGGTCCTAGACATTTAGGTTTATAATGATGTTTAAAAATTGTTTCTTGGAGAAACAAAATGTCTGCCCACCTCTTATGCAAATCAGATAGGACCATAGATCTTTTAATGAGGTCAGTTAAATCCTATTACATTTTGGGATAGTTGTCAAGTGTGCCCATAAGTATATTTTAGATTAGATAAAGATATAGCGCTGTAAGGTGTATATAATGTATGCATACCCCCCAAAAAAAACCTAGATAAACTTAACAGGAGAGATGTGGTAACCATGTTGCCAAATTAAATTTAAAGAGAAGTGGCCACATCATATAAACTGTTATATTTTGGGTGGAAGAGACCAGTCCCATAATAAAGATTTAAATGTTTCAAAGATAATAAGAAATTCCAATTTAATGCAGCATATATAGGGTCAAATTACGAGTGGAGCGCTAACAGTTACACGCAAGTGATAAGGGGTTTATCGCTTGCACATAAATGTTTGCGCTCATCGGGTTTACCGCTAGTATTACAAGTAAAAGTAAACGCAATCACAATGTAAACTAGCATGATTACCGCATCCTCAGAGCGCTGATTAACAGTTTTGCGAAACAAAAATCTTGAAAAAGCCCCACACCTTAGGGGTGAAACGCGTAGAAAGGTGAAAGGTAAACAAGGAGGATATACAGCACTAACCAACTCTGCGTACAGAGTACTTAAAGAGCAGAGAATCGTGAGAGGCTGTTAGTCCGGATACAAAGGTAACTAAGATAAGACTTGCGCAAGTGAAGAAAGTTACATTCCGGGACCAGGAGGTCCGCAACTCATCCTAAACAACAAATCCATACAGGAGCTGACATACCCAGACAAGGAGTAGCAGGTGAGAGTATCTGTACTGTTAAAAGCTCCCCCCGCTAAATAACATCTAAACCGGACCAAGATTGTCTGTGGGAGTTTAATTAAAATAGACTTTGGTTTTTTGCTATTGTTGTCCCTGCTTGGGAACCCTCAAAAGACTGCCGATCTGATACTGGGGAATCCCCTTTTTGCATAAGACTACTGATTTTAAACTGGGGAATCCCCTTTTTTGCAAAGGTGAAAGCCGGATTCTCCTTTGTGACAGGGCATAGTATAAGAACAATTTGAATCACGGGTTTGACATAGCCCACTGGAGACAGGCCTTTGTTTGATTGTGGCCGTAAAGGGAGAAAGTGTTTAACGAGCTGAGACTTGTTAAGGAAATATAACCCCAGCCAGAAAGTCATACTATAATCAAACCGCCTGAATTAATCATTTGTGCAAATTGCTCTTAGACTGTATTTTTCACTACATTGTTTTAGCATTATTTTAGTATTGAATTGTTTTAGTATCGCTATTGTATTTATGGTAGCTATTTTGACCTGAAAGTGGTTGCGATTGAAGAGTGTGGGCCAATTGTATGAGAGAGTTTGATTTTTTATACTATTTCAACAAAGAATAAATTTGTATAAAACTCATAATCAGTTGTATGTATTTCTACTTATTCTACCAGTCAGTTTACACGGAAGTTTATACGGAAGTTTCAGTCTGACTTAAGAAACAAATTGTGTTGGGCTATTTTTGACTTTAGTTTATTGACCCATAGCTTGGTATACCTAGTGTACTTCTAGCGCCACCTACACTCCACGTATTTAGATTCCTTTAACAATTTTAAACTACCTAGGAAGGAGGTAGTATAAGAGGTTGGCGTAGTGGGTTGAGTCTAGCGCTCCACTCAACTATTTTTTATAACACAAAACACATAAAAAATTAATTGCAAAGTACAGTTAGACTCATGATAACACCATCAAATAAAAATTATTCAAAAGAATATTGCACACAAATGTTATAAGGGTTTAAAGATATGAGGTCTCAAGTTAGAATAAAAAAGGCAGGCAAAGGGCTTTACCATAGAGAAACATATATATACATCTCTAGATATGTATATGTATGTGTGTATATATATATATATATATATATATATATACATTTGCATTTATGTAATTATATGTGTATATATGTATTTAGCTACCTATTGAAAATACATATATACACATATAAATATGTATAAAGTACTTTGCAGGGATTTTTTCTTTCCAACACCTGAGACCTCATATCTTTGAACCCTTATAACTTTTTAATGCATTTAAAAAAAAAAAAAAATTCATTAGATGGTGTTAATATGAGTGTAACTGCACTGTTAATGTTTTTATTCAAGCATAACATTTAACCAGAGCTCTGAAGTTGCACTATACCAACGCGTATTAGGTTCAATTGCGCTTGAACGAACACTTTTACTTTCAACTTGTAATACGCGCGCTATTTCCAACGTGCGCAAATACCTGCAATAAACTCCTTTTGCTTGCGCACAACTGTTAGTGCTCCACTCGTAATCTAGCCCATAGTCGTTCCCCCATAGCACACTCTCCTTCTGCTAAGGTCTTACTAGGCTCTGGATGCTCCAGAACTATATGAGGAGCAAGTAATGTGTATATGCACTATATTGATAGGAATGTTTATGTCTGTAAAGTGGCACCGGCTGGACAGTCAGATTAGCTCTGAGGATGTTAAATCTGTTTCTCCTATAAATGCGGAGTTCTCTCTGAACGCCATATCACCGAACCTGCCTGAGAGGAGGGGAAGATGGCGCAATAGAAGGATCCAGCTGCAGATCATTTATTTATCATTCCGAGTGTCAGGGGTATTCCCTGTTGTGACGTTCCTGTCTTATTGATGCTTTAGGGAGAACAGTAGCTGAAATTAGCTCCGGGATTATGCAGCCATTTTAGCTGTGGCTAGCTCTGCCCTCCAAAAAGTACTTTTAAAATCTTAAAAGTTAAAGAAAAAATGATTCAGCAAGCAGTCTCCGTATACAAATCATGCCCAAATACAAACAACTTTCAAATTGTTCAACACTTATTAGTATGGTTTCATTACACAAAAGGTTAATTTTATACAAGTAAATTATTATTTCCTTACACACTGTACAAAAGGATCAATCCAAACATGTGTCAGTTTCATTTCAATTTCCAGTTTTGATCCTGACAACAGGAACTTAGAAAACTGAAAACATATTGGACCAGATCGCGAGTGGCGAGCTAACAGTTATGCGCAAGAGAAAAGGGGTTCATCAAGGCTGTTTGTACGCATCAAATGTAGTGCTCGTATTACAAGTTGAAAGTAAACGTGGTCACTTGAGCGCAATTGAAGTTAACGCTCATCGGGATAGCACGTACTAGCGCATTAAATACTGATCCACTTGTAATCGGGCCCTTTATTAGTTGAAAACTCATTTTCAGCTGAGGCCTGTCATCTCCTGAAACCATTTCTTGTTCTCGGGTTCTAATATTGGGAAGATTGTGATCAAATCTTATATTTTGAGAAATCAATACAAGTTAATAAAAGCTTTATATTAATACAGAGTAATCAATATATGTATACACGCATACTTGGATATGCAAGGAAATATGCATGATTAAATGGACACTAAACCCAAAAAAAAAATATTTCTTGATTCAGATAGAGCATGCAATTTAAAGCAACTTTCTAAATTGCTCCTATTATCAAATTTTCTTTGTTATCTTGTTATCTTTATTTAAAAAGCAGGAATGTAAAGCTTAGGATCCTGCCCATTTTAGGTTCAGCACTCTGGATAGCGCTCCTAAGCTTTACAGTCCTGCTTTTTAAATAAAGATTGCAAGAGAACGCAGAAAAATTGATAATAGGAGTAAATTAGAATGTTGCTTAAAATTGCATGCTCTATCTGAATCATGAAAGAAAATAAATTGGGTATAGTATCCTTGTAATTTTATGCCTACACTAATGCTTCTGATTAAATATGCAATATCACAATAGAGAATTTTCCCTAACAATTGTTTTGACAGAAAATGTTTATTATATAATAAAATATTTAGGTTTCAAATGTTCCTGGATCAACACATTCTTAAAAATAAAATATTATAAAAATATGTTAAGTAAAATACCATTACTCCTCAAATGTAAATGATATTGTATATTATAAATAAAGTTTATTTCTGAGAATCATGAAATATACAAATAAATGCACTCTATTAACTATAATTCATATTACTAAAGCTTGTTTAAGGGACAGTAAACACTTGAGATTTTTTATAAAAAATCAATAATTGTGTGATGAAAGAAGTTTGTAATATACTTTATTCGTTATTTTTTTGGCCCCTTTAATGTAATTTAGTGCTGTAAATTAAGTATATTCTAATTTTCAGAGCTGGAAATGCACCCTGCTCACTTCTCAAGGATAACACTGCCACATATGTTAGTTTTACTCTTCAATAGAAGATACTAAGAGAATGAAGCAAATTTGATAACAGAAGTAAATTGGAAAGTTGTTTAAAATTGCATTCTTTATCCGAATCATAAAAGTTTAATTTTGACTTTACTTTTCCTTTAATAACAAAAAAATTTAAAGATAGGATGTGTGCATAAATAAGTTGAAGGTTTTTTGATAAAAAAAAAATCAAGGCTGTATTTATTAAAGGGATAGTAAACACAAAATCAAAATTTTTATTGTTTAAAAAGATAGATAATACCTTTATTTACCATTCCCAGTTTTGCATAACCAACACTGTTATATTAATACACTTTTTACCTCTGTAATTACCTTGTATCTAAGCTTCTGCAGACTGCCTCCTTATCTCAGATCTTTTGACAGACTTGCTTTTCAGGCAGTTAGTGCTGACTTTTAAATAACTTCACGTGCATGAGCACAATGTTATTAATATAAAACATGTGAACTAACGCCCTCTAGCTGTGAAAAACTGTCAAATTAGAGGTGGTCTTCAAGGGCTTAGAAATTAGCATATTAACCTACCTAGTATTAGCCTTCAACTAAGAATAACAAGAGAACAAAGCAAATTTGATGATAAATGTAAATTAGAACGTTGTTTAAAATGACATACCCTATCTGATTCCTGAAAGTTTAATTTGGAGTTATAGCAGCTTGTAGACAAACCACATAATTAGAGGCACTGAGCTTCATTTAAAGTAAAAAAACAAATCCAAAGATTGATAGAAAGAGAGCATATGAATAAAAAAATAAATAGGCCATACAAATGTAGAAATTGAGATGGGTGCAGCCCTTGGCTAAACTTGGCAGATCTCTTTACTGTTTAATATATATTTAAGAGAGGAAAACGTGAAATAACTCTCTTGGGGATCCTCCAAATTTTTTTAACCAATACTAAACGTATGGAGGCGGGAGATAACAACATACGAGTGCACGTCATGTCTATGTATTGGGTGACCAGCCTGAGGAGATATCAGGAGTTAGGAAGTGTTGCTGGGTGGGGTTTGAGGAGGAAGGTGGAGTTTTTGAGTTGTAGGAACTAAACAGTTTAAAAAAACAAATGTTGCATTGTGAGTCACTGATAGGCCAGTTCCACCGTCTGTTAAGAGTTAGTAGTATCACAGTTAGTGCCCCTATGCTTAAATAATTACAGACAGCTATAGCACCTACTGCATGAGCAATTTACTATTCTATAAAACACACAAAAAACTGACAGATTGCGTGCCCTGTGTGTTTTATAACTGATGGAACCTTTTTCCATGGCTATTATCATATTTCAGAAGCATATCTTACAGAAAGTAATGCTATACACTCACTATAATTACACAGATTAAACCCTATTATTTGTAGTATTTCATCATGAGTAAAGAAGTGTGAAGGCATTGCGTTGCAATTACAGAGCAGCAGTAGTCGGGTTGTAGAAAACATACAGAACCTCATTGCTTTTGTTTAATCACTATTTCACCCAAAAAGTGGAATTGGAGCTTTTGCTGCAATCAGTCTCTCTGTTTAAAACAATATTGGGAAGGCTTTATTTCAAGGGAATAAATGACGGCTGGTGTACAAATTAGAGCAAATATCTTTTACAGGTTAAAAAATGCATAGAAAGACTTTAGAAATGTGTTTCCTATTTAAAACAATTATAATGTAGGTTGAACTTGGTCAAGCAGTGTATTAACATATATCTTGAAAAATTGCTTAAAGGCTTTCTCTGCTAGATACCCCAGAACCAGACAGTGTTTTCTATTTTTATGAAGCAGACAGTGTAGTCAGTTCCATGTCTACCGATAGTGTGACTGCACATGCTCCCTATTCATTTTAACTGCCCATCCTAACTTTGTCCTGCAGTTATCTGGTGCATGTGCAGTTTAGGTTGTCAGGTGTCCAGTATTAAACCGGACAGTCCAGTATTTTTGCAGGCTGTCCAGTAAAATCTTTACATAAATACTAGACCCTAAAATATCAATTTTCTTAAACTCCCTGTGTGTTAGCTACACATAAAAGGTCTTCTATGTATCAACAGTACAAATATAGAGCAGAGAAAAGTGTGGGGGCAGTCAAGGGGATTTGGTCACTTCTGTTTGCATACGTTATTGGCAGCTGAAGAGGTAAAACTATTGATTTGTATATTACTGGTAGCCAAAGAGTAAAATGGCTGCTCAGTTGTGAAAAGTATACATCTAGGATTAAGAGTGGGACCAATTTAGAGCCTTTTGGGGGGCATTATGTGACCGCACCTGCCATTGTGCCCAGTCACCAGAAGCTTGCCTAGTAATTTTGTGGAGGACAGCTGGTAACGTTATGTGCAGTAGATGTGGGAACACATTGGGCAGGTTAGCAAAGCTCAACAAATAGCTATAGGTTATATATCTATATATCAGTTCTATTGTGGGCTGGAACTCCAAAAACATCCCTTAAGAAGGTGCAGCTTGGAGGGAGGGGGGGGGGGGGGGCAGCTAATGGATCCATAACAAATTCTGGAAAATAAAGTGAGTACAAAATTCACTTAAATTGAATTCAGATTTAACATTTTATTTTTAATAAAAAATGTATTGTGTGTTCTAGCTTTTAAGGGACAGTATAGTCAAAATTAAACTTTCCTGTAATTGTAAACAGTTTTAAACAGACTGCTTTGTTCTCTTAGTATTCTTTGTTGAAAGCTAAACCTAGGTAGGCTCATATGCTAAATTCTAACCTAAAACATTGTTAGTTCACGTTTGCCATATAGATAAGGTGGAGTTATTTAAGAGTCAGCACTGATTGGCTAAAATGCAAGTCCGTCAAAAGAACTGAAAGAAGGGGGCAGTCTGCAGGGGCGTAGATACAAGGTAATCACAGAGGTAAAAAGTATATTAATATAACCTTACTGGTTACGCAAAACTGGGGAATGGATAATAAAGGGATTATCTATCTTTTTAATCAATAAACATTCTGGACTTGAGTAGACTATCCCTTTATTTTGAACTTTTGCATGTTGATATTTACTTTTACTGACTAGTTAAAGGGATATTAAACACTGTGAGATTGGTACTCTGATAACTAATTTACATCTGTCCCTGGCCTCTGCAAAGGATATAAGATTCATGGTTTCACTTAAAAAGGGCTTCAATTTGCAAACACTTCTTGATTTTGTGAAAAAATAGTGCAGCATGTAACCTAACCTAGGTTATAGATTTTGCTTTTTGACCTGTTTATGGCATGTGAGACGAAGCAAGAGGTTTATAAAGTCCCTTTAAAGAGACACAGCAATTCACGTAACACATATATAGTTTTGAGACAAGTTATTTTTCCACTCTTCTAAAGTCAGTTAATACTCATACACAGGACTGGATTCCAATCCTTCAGCATTCTCATGTGAAAATAATTTATGGGAGTCCTGGTGATTTTTGCTTCATTCCAACAAGAGCCAATGGGGCCTATTTATCAAAGGTCTTGCGGACCTGATCCGACAGTGCGGATCAGGTCCGCAAGTCCTCGCTGAATGCGGAGAGCAATAAGCTCTCCGTATTCAGCATTGCACCAGCAGCTCACAAGAGCTGCTGGTGCAACGCCGCCCCCTGCAGACTCGCGGCCAATGGGCCGCCAGCAGGGAGGTGTCAATGAACCCGATCGTACTCATTCAGGTTGAATTTACGGCAATTCCTGTTCGCCTGCTCAGAGCAGGCGGACAGGGTTATGGAGCAGCGGTCTTTAGACCGCTGCTTCATAACTGCTGTTTCTGGCGAGTCTGAAGACTCGCCAGAAACACAGGCCCCCAAGCTCTGTTCGGAGCTTGATAAATGGGCCCCCATATCTCAATTAAAAACCACTTGAATTAGAAAGTGATTTCACAGAAAAATCTAGTAAATCAAACAGAAGAAACTTTATTTGGTGTATTATATCAAATGTGCAGCAGCTAGAAGAAAATAAAAAGGTCCCACTCATAAGAGAGAGGCCCCTGTGTTATGAATGTGTGCTGGAAATTCACAAGACTCCAGCTAACTAACTCCATGGCAGCTGGTTCCCCGTGTCTTATGTCAATAGGACATCCTCATATAGTGCACTTTTAAAAGATAAACAACAACAAAAAATGATAAAACAGGTATTAAAATGTTTTTAAAGAGATGAAATAGAGCTGCATGTTTTACAGCAATAGAAGGCTGTTGGATAGGGATGGACGAATGATTTGCAACATTCGAAAATGTAAACAAATTTTAACACATTTCTTAGTTTTTTTTTGAATTTCGAATATTTGTACAACATTCTAAAATGTGTTTTATGTAATTTTATTTTAATGCTTTCTTTAGATGTAATATTCAATTCAAATTATGCAATATATTTGTAATAGTATTGCTAATGCTCTCTTTAAATATAATATTCAAATTATGCAATATTCGAATTAAAAAAATTCAAATCTATATATTTGTAATAGTATTGCTAATGCTCTCTTTAAATGTAATATTTGAATTATACAATATTTGAATTAGAAAAATTCAAATCTATATATTTGTAATAGTATTTATAGAGCAAGATTACATGGTACAAGCTTCAGCGCAACTGCTAAAACCCACGCTGTCCGTAATTTCACCTCGCACATCAGGGTATTACATAAACTCTACTTGCATAAAGTGCCATAAGTCAGATAAACTAGCAATGTCCAGAAATGAGCGTAAATACAAATTTCTGGAGTTGCCATTGACTTACGGCACCTTAGAAACTGCCGGCGCCTAAGAAAATAAAAAAAAATATAAAATCTCCCGTAAAAGTCTAACCCGCCTCCCAAAAATAAACCCGACACGTAAAACCTCTATATCCGCCATCAAACCCACATTGGAACTAATAATAAAAGTATTAACCCCGAAACCGACAACCCCCCACAACGCAATATGCCTAATTAAACTATTAACCCCTAATCCACCATTCACACACATCGTGATCTACCTAATAAAAGTATTACCACACATTGGTTGAAGGAGAAAAAGGTGAATGTCCTTGCATGGCCCAGTCAGAGCCCAGACTTAAAGTGAAGGTCAATTTTAACTAAATGCACAGCACCTATGTAAACCTTATAATCTATCTATTATAGTCGCTAACATTATTTTTTTAAAAAGTCCATTATTTATAATAAAATTTGATATATATAATACCGCCGTTTCGTATGTTTACTCCTCCCCCGCTCCACTTCCTTCTTTGGCACTAGTGACGTAGCGAGCGTCACTTCCAAGCTCGTGCACAACACCATTTTCAAAATGCGCATGCGTAGTTTAGCCACATTCGCGCATGCGTAGCAATTTGAAGGACGTAGCAGTGTTACATTGTATTCACACGAAAGTAAACAATAATTCGTTATTAATACACATAAGCTAATAATCAATGTAAAAACATATACGTATTTTGCTGCATCTGGTGACATGATATTTACCCGTTTCGATGAGTACAACAGGCAATGTTATTTTATTATGCAATCATACAGCGGAATACGCATGCGCATATCATGCACGAGCATGAAGTCGGTGACGAGAGGCGTAATTACACGCATGCGCAATAGTTAAAGATGACGTGGGTAAAAGGGGCAGGACGACCCGGGGGAAGAAAAGGAATTGACTAGAATATTTAGAAAAACTGTCAATCAAATGTGGGAAGATATCGGGCGGACAATTGCGGTAAAACGGAGGGTAATTTTAAATTAAAAATTAAAATGACACAAATATTTTTAACGTTTTTGATGAATGAACATCATGCTGATTTTACATGTACTTGATAAAAGTGTAAACGAGTGAGCCGGACTTGACCTTCACTTTAAACCCCAATATCTGTGGCATGACTTGAAGACTGCAGTCCACAAATGCATACCTCCCAACTGTCCCGATTTTCACGGGACAGTCACGATTTTAGGGGTCTGTCCCGGGTTGCTAGCCATCTGTCCCGCATTGTCCCATGCATTTAATTTTTTTTAATTTTTTTTTTTTTCTATTGGGCCCATACTCAGAAGCAGCTGGCTTTTCTCTCCCAGGGTTATATACCTGTTAGATTCCCTGTGGAAAAGGAATGGTGTGCGGGTTAAGCAGAAATAAGAAGGCTGTATACACTCTGACCTCAGGTAATGTTGACTTCTAACCCCTGGTAGTAATGATGTCTAACCCCTGGTGATAATACTAGCATGCCTTCAGTTTTATATGATGAGCAGTGTTAACACCAGCGTAACGAACAGTGGCAGCCTCAGACTGCCAGCTAATGTGCTTGCCAACCCCAGGACTCCATACAATGAATTACAGATACCCATAAATGATGTAGTGTGTGTGTCTATCTGTATCTATAAGTGTGTGTGTATCTGCATGTATAAGTGGATGCTATATAGTGTGTGTGTGTGTATCTGCATGTATAAGTGTAAGCTATGTAGTGTGTGTGTCTGCATGTATAAATGTAAGCTATGTAGTGTGTGTCTGCATGTATAAATGTAAGCTATGTAGTGTGTGTGTGTGTATTTGCATGTATAAGTGTATGCTATGTAGTGTGTGTGTGTCTGCATGTATAAATGTAAGCTATGTAGTGTGTGTGTGTGAGTATCTGTATGTGTAAGTGTATGCTATGTAGTGTGTGTATCTGCATCTATAAATGTAAGCTATGTAGTGTGTGTGTATCTGTATGTATAAGTGTATACTATGTAGTGTGTGTGTCTGCATGTGTAAGTGTATACTATGTAGTGTGTGTGTATCTGCATGTTTAAGTGTATACTATGTAGTGTGTGTATCTGCATGTATAAGTGTAAGCTATGTAGTGTGTGTGTATATATGCATGTATAAGTGTATGCTATGTAGTGTGAACTCACATAGCTATGCCAATGGTATGAGCTTGTTTGATTTGCTGCCTAAGAGTATTAAAAGATATTACTTTATTTAGAATTTTTTTGGTCTTTTTTTTTTAAATATTTTTTTTAATATTTCTAAAACAGTGTTGGTCATGGAATACTGGGGAATAGTAAATGGTTTATCTATCTTTTTAAACAATAACATTTTTGGTGTTTATTATCCCTTTAATAACACATCGGGAATCAGGGAATTCACCAACCATTGACTAGAATTTAAAGTATTGGTTCTTTTAAGCTTATGTCATCTCTCTTCATAATACCACACAAAGAATACATTAATCTTTGCAAACCACAGTCAACCACAAAATATCACACCTGGGTGTGAATGCACAAGCATACAACATATTACACTGACGCATACACTCTTGTCAAAAGTCTTGAAAGGGAAAGAAATAACTTATTTACTTATCCAAGACTAAAACAGGTTTCTCTTGTCTCCTCCTAAATACATATAACATATTTTGTAATTTTGTACATTGTGATTTGGTTCATAATGGGATTGGTGTATCTAAGCAACAACACATAAGGTCCTTAAAATAAATTCTTCTAAAGCACATGAAATATATTAAACAGAATATTTTTCTTACTACAATACAAAACTGTGAATCCCTCATAATGATCATAGTAGCTAGAGATGCAAATCGGATGAGCTTAATTTAAAAAATGGAAATTGTTTTATTATTACATTACATTATGAATCTGTTCAGTTCATACTATTTAATGCTATTTAATTTTCCTCTGCGGGTATATTCATACATTTATACGCAATTTAACTGAATTAACTACACAAAGTTATGATGAAACACACATTTAACAAAAATATTCCCTTTGTAGTATCGTTACATTATTTTTACTACATTTTTTTGTATTAATATTGGAGAAATATTTCAGATCACTGGATCTTTTATTTTCTAGCTTCCTGTATAAACATAAAGGGATATATATATTTATTTTGGTTAAATGGACATACAATAGCATTGTTGCTTGCATATAACTATAAAGTCAGCTTTAGAGCAGCGATACAATACTGAAACCTAGCTAAACACAGTGAGCCAATGACATGAGGCATATTATATAGCAACCAATCACCAGCTTGCTCTCGGTAGAACAAAATAAATTAAATACATTTGATGATAGATTATATTGAAATGTTTCTTAAAAGTGCATGCTCTTCTTCTGATCATGCACTGAAAAGGTTTCCATACGTGTCCAGCTTTAAGGTTTCCTGGGATATTTTCTGACAAGGCAGTTTAAATAGGACTAAATAGTTTCTGGTTGGCCAATAAATTATTCTTACTACTGAA
This sequence comes from Bombina bombina, assembly GCF_027579735.1. Taxonomy (NCBI): domain Eukaryota; kingdom Metazoa; phylum Chordata; class Amphibia; order Anura; family Bombinatoridae; genus Bombina; species Bombina bombina. The sequence continues at coordinate 1,291,547,633 of NC_069500.1, read as the reverse complement.
ACAGACCAGTCAGAGAGGTGATAGTTTTGATGATGTCATCAAAGCATCCCCATATTCTGACTAGACAGACACTACTTCATCTTAACATCATGACATCATGGCATCAATGTTGTAGCCCGGTGATTGAGTATGATGGTTGGAGGGCTCAGCTAATTAACAAACTCATACTTTGACAATGCAAGTTAAACACAGTAACAAAGGAGGGGCTAGGGGTAAGAGAGCAATGAGACCAAACCTAGTAGATGAACTCGCTCTACTTTAAAGGGACATTAAACACAAAATAAATGCTAGATAAAATCATGCATTCAAAGAAACCAGGAAGTTTGTTCTGTTAAAAAACCCCAGTAATAAACCAGACCCAGCCCACAAGGCAAATTTATTTTAGTTTATGACCACTCTATATTGCACGTTGTAAGAGTAATTGTATACATAAATGACATTCTAATGATCCTGGTATAGTTGCGCATGCAGGCTTCATAGTTTAAAAGTGTGATTTGAGGAAAAGTCAGACTTGCAATACTATAGCAGCATGTGTTTCATAGTCCAAACACACCAAGCCTCTGACGTGGATTACCATAGAGTATTTCCCCAGCAGTTTGCTCAAATCTGTATCATCTCAGTGCTAAGAGATAACATGTTGAGTTAAAAAACTCCACACGCTGCAGAGGCCTTTACATGCTTTTGATCGTAGTAGTAGATTTATGAAGCTGCATTCACAACTATTTAAATATGTGGAGTAGGTTTGCGCATGAATGGAAGTTAATTGGATTTTTTTTTAATTGCATGATTTGAATCATAAAACTTTAAATTAGACTTAAGTATTCCTTTAAATATTGGTACAGCCAACAACTAACATTTAAGAGATCTAGTGTCAGAGAACATTAACCTCAGAATGTTTGATTATACAGAGTAAAAAACCCTCTAAAAATGTAAATTTGCTGCTCCTCCTGTGAGTTTACTTGGAGGGTTGTGGTTTTCCAATGTCTTGTAAAGGCTGGGTGGCATTCTTCAGGATCCAGGGTCTAGGCCTGTATACATGCTGCACAATTATTGTTTGATGAGTGTATGCTCTAATTTGTGTTTGCATCTATTGAGCTTCCGTAGGGCGAAAACAAAGACAATACTCACTGTGCTTTACTGGGGATGTTTCTGGACTACAAGGAAGTGTTAATGAGGCACAAAGAACTTTGAGATTGTAATCTAAAATATTTTATTATGCATAGTAAAAAAAACATTGAAAGGGGGCAGAGCTAGCCATGCTACGGAGTGGCCACATTTATCTGAGCTACAAGAAAACAAAACCCTCTAAATGTAAATTTGCTGCTCCTCCTGTGAGTTTACTTGGAGGGTTGTGGTTTTCCAATGTCTTGTAAAGGCTGGGTGGCATTCTTCAGGATCCAGGGTCTAGGCCTGTATACATGCTGCACAATTATTGTTTGATGAGTGTATGCTCTAATTTGTGTTTGCATCTATTGAGCTTCCGTAGGGCGAAAACAAAGACAATACTCACTGTGCTTTACTGGGGATGTTTCTGGACTACAAGGAAGTGTTAAAGAGGCTCAAAGAACTTTGAGATTGTAATCTAAAATATTTTATTATGCATAGTAAAAAAAACATTGAAAGGGGGCAGAGCTAGCCATGCTACGGAGTGGCCACATTTATCTGAGCTCCAAGAAAACAAAATCTAAAATAGGATTTGAGGCAGATTTTGAGGCTTGAGAGGCTTAATATTGCACATCTCCCAACCATAAGCAGCCGGTGTGATTGTGGACTAAACCACACGGTCTCGCAAAGTGGAAAGCAGACTTGATCCTCAGCCAAACTTAAGGAGGCTTCCATAATGGTAACGGAGAAAGCCACGAGAAAGACCTACAAGTGGAGACACACAGAGGACTGACCCAGAGAGGGTGAGATCATTAATAGCTGGCAGTTTTGTTAAGAAGCAGCTGAGATTAGTACCATTACCAGGCTGACTCCTGATAGTGTGACAGAGTGTTTTCCTACAGGCCACAAACTACAGAGTGCCAAAACTACTGGGACATTTTATATCCGAGAACACCTTTTAAGATCTGTCTGACTGCAAGGTTAAGACAGATGTGTGTATAACTGTGTTAGGCTCCACATGGCCAGGGCATCCTACAATGGTCTCTTACATTAAAGGAGGTGCTTCCATAGAGCCAACACAAACTTAACTGGGAACTGCCACAAGACTGATCTGTTGCCTCTATCCTGGTTTCTCAACTTTTTAAACACACTGGTCCAGAGCTTTAGGGCCGCAAGCTCTTCTTAACATGCCACAAGGATCCAAAAAAAGACCACAGGTACATTAGAAATTAGAAAGTCAGTAGCAGATCACTTCAAAGTAAAAGTGATGACTGACAAGCCAGCTGAGGATAGAGAGAACACCCCACTGCCAGTGGACAAAGCTATATCCCTTGAATAGTGTTCCCAAACCACCGCTGATCTTGCAGATTCCATGGCTTCAGACATTGTCGCCACTCTGACAAAGAGACTTAACACTCTCCAAAAATCTTTTACCAACACAATTATAGGGTCAGTTGCTGAGCTGTGAGGACATATTGGTGTGATTAGCGAGAGAATTGACACACTGGAGAGAAAGCAGGAAGACCTAGCTACAGAACAGGTCAATGTTAATAACCATTCTCATGTTCTGGACAACATGATTGATTTCCTAGAAGCAAAAATGGCTGACATGGAGGACTGGTCACGCTGGAATAACTTGAGATTTAGGGAATTCCCTGAGGATGTCCCTCCATCAGATCTGGAAAAATTTCTCACAGAACTGTGTGAATACTTAAAGGGACACTGAACCCAAATTTGTTCATTTGTAATTCTGAAAGAGCATGCAATTTTAATCAACTTTCTAATTTACTCTTATTATCATTTTTTCTTCATTCTCTTTCTATAATTTTTTTAAAAAGAAGGCATCTAAGCTTTGTTTTGGTTTCAGAACTCTGGACAGCACTTTTTTATTGGTGGGTGAATTTATCCACCAATCAGCAAGGACAACCCAGGTTGTTCAACAAAAATGGGCCGGCATCTAAACTTACATTCTTGCATTTCAAATAAAGATACCAAGAGAATGAAGATAATTTGATAAAAATTCGATTTTGATAGTAAATTCGAAATTTGATTGAAATTTCATGCTCAATCTGAATCACAAAATTAAATTTTTGGGTACAGTGTCCCTTTAAAATTCAGTCCACAGACTCCCCAAGGGGAGGAATGTTCCAGCTGAGAAGCCAAGGCATGTTATTGTAAGATTCCATTTCTTTACATACAAAGAGCAGATCTTGAAGGCAATCTTCTTGAACCCCACTCTGCCAGAAAGTTTTCTCAACATATAGATTTTCCCAGATTTATCATAATTTACCATACACAAAATAAGTACTTTTCGTGATGTCACAAAATCCCTTCGGTAGCAGGGAATTAAGTACAGAAGGGGTATCCAACCAAGCTCCTGATATACAAAGATGGTCACCTCCACATGGCGGACACTCCAGCTAAGGGTCAACAGCTGCTAATGGTTCACAGGCAATGGAACTATGCTGCGAAAGGCGACAACAACATCCAGTGAGGAAGAACACCCAAACAACCTATCTTCTGTTCTAAGACCCATGGCATCTGAATGGAGACCCCCTACCACAGAGACTCTCCTCAGCCAAACACCAAACCTTTGCTTCAGACTCTTCATCTAATGGACTTGTTTAAAGGGACATCATACACTAGATGTTTCCTTGCAGAAATGTTTTGTAGATTTTCCATTTATATAGCCTATACAGTTTTTTTTAAATAAATGTATTGTATTTGCTTATTTTTAAATAACATTGCCCTGATTTTCAGACTCCTTACCAAGCCCCAAAGTTTTAAAGTATACTGACATATACCTACTCCAGCTTGCTCCTGTTTGTGTAAATAGTCTTTTCATATGCAGAGGAATGGGCAGGGGGTAGTGTCTGTTTTATTTGTTATACACCCACTTTTAGAAGGTTTTCCAGCTAAACTTTTGAACATTGCTAAACTTGGAACTTCTAAGTAAGTTTTTAAATGGTTTTATACTGGATTTTTAGATCAGTATATGTGCATATTATTCTTTATAGTAGCGTCTATTACATGCAGTTATATGAAAATTGGTGTATACTGTCCCTTTAAGACCGTCCACCTCAAGACAGCTGATAAGTATTACCTTGTCGATTGTAACTTGTAACTCTGCTATTATTTTTGATGTAGGTATTACCCTTTAAAGTGATGTCATATTTGTTCCTTATGGGTTAATATGTCTTTGTTAATGTATACTCTTTAATGATCTAATACTTGTGTAATGAGAAAGCCTGCTTTATCAGACTGATCTAGGTAATTAGAAGCTATGTCTCCCATAGTCAGATTATAACTAAAGTTTGCAGTTAGTTAATGTTTGGTAAAGGATGTTTTAATGCTCTAGATCAGACATCCTCAAACTTGGTCCTCCAGAGGTTTTGGAACTACATTTCCCATGATGCTCAGCCTGCATATGCAGGCTGAGCATCATGGGAAATGTAGTTCCAAAACCTTTGAAGGGCCAAGTTTGAGGATGTCTGCTCTAGATAAAGGTCACTCCCCCCCCCAAGGGACATTAATTAACTACCCATGTAATTCTTAAGACTTGTGGAACTTTAACTGGATGGGGAGGTTGAGAAGGAGGCCCTACCTACATAGGCCTGCTATCGGCTGACCTTGAAAAATTATACAAAGAAAGATCTACACCTGAAGCTCAGGTCGACATCCTCAAGTTTAGTTAATATTTTTTTGGTTAAATGTTATGCTATGTTATAGTTCTTTATACATGTTTATATGCCATGCTGTATAATTTGGTTGATTTTACTACTAACCCCCTAGAAAACATAGCTCACAGGAGGGCTTTGGCTTTCACCAGAGATACTTTGTCATCATAGCCACACTTACCCATCTATATGGAATACATCTAAGGTGTGACTGCCATTACCACATCTAAAAACAGATAGTGAACCTTCACCATATTAAAAAATGTCCAGATGGATGGTCACTTTAAACGCAATTTACACTGGAGGGTAGAGTTATAGATAATACCATAAACATACGACTAATTTAGTAGCATCTAGATTATATACTTATTGACACCTCACCTAATATAGACCCAAAGTATCCGCTGGATGCAGTTTTAGAGACCTATTTACTGATTAGGAGTATAATCTACACCCAGAACTTCATTTCCACATCGGTACCCCTGGCCATGGGATCACTCAATCATATCACTAAAAAGAACACTCATTCTACTACCTCCCCCATACTTCTACAGTTTACCTAGTAAACGTAAGAACAAAGATTCACTTGGCCTATTTTACCTATCTTACGCCTAGATTTAGAGTTTTGCGGCCAAAGGGGTGCGTTAGCTACGCGTGCTTTTTTTCCCCCACACCTTTTAAATACCGCTGCTATTTAGAGTTCACAGAATGGCTGGGTTTTCAGTCTCCAAAAAGGGAGCGTAGAGCATAATTTAACGCCACTGCAACTCTCGATACCAGCGGTGCTTACGGACGCGGCCAGCTTCAAAAACGTGCTCGTGCATGATTCCCCCATAGAAAACAATGGGGCTGTTTGAGCTGAAAAAAAAAAAGCCGCGTTCAGCTCCTAACGCAGCCCCATTGTTTCCTATGGGGAAGCACTTCCTACGTCTGCACCTAACACTCTAACATGTACCCCGAGTCTAAACACCCCTAACCTTACACTTATTAACCCCTTATCTGCCGTCCCCGCTATCGCTGACCCCTGCATATTATTTTTAACCCCTAATCTGCCGCTCCGTACACCCCCGCCACCTACTTTATCCCTATGTACCCCTAATCTGCTGCCCTAACATCGCCGACCCCTATATTATATTTATTAACCCCTAATCTGCCGCCCCCAACGTCGCCTCCACCTAACTACACTTATTAACCCCTAATCCGCCTCACTCCCGCCTCACTAACCCTATAAGAAATAGTATTAACCCCTAATCTGCCCTCCCTAACATTGCCGACACCTAACTTCAAGTATTAAACCCTAATCTGCCGATCGGAGCTCACCGCTACTCTAATACATTTTTTAACCCCTAAAGCTAATTCTAACCCTAACCCTAACACCCCCCTAAGTTAAATATAATTTTATTCTAACGAAATAAATTAACTATTATTAAATAACTTATTCCTATTTAAAGCTAAATACTTACCTGTAAAATAAACCCTAATATAGCTACAATATAAATTATAATTATATTGTAGCTATTTTAGGATTAATATTTATTTTACAGGCAACTTTGTAATTATTTTAACCAGGTACAATAGCTATTAAATAGTTAATAACTATTTAATAGTTACCTAGATAAAATAATAACAAAATTACCTGTAAAATAAATCCTAACCTAAGTTACAATTAAACCTAACACTACACTATCAATAAATTAATTAAATAAAATACCTACAATTATCTACAATTAAACCTAACACTACACTATCAATAAATACATTCAATACAATTCCTACAAATAAATACAATTAAATAAACTAACTAAAGTACAAAAAATAAAAAAGAACTAAGTTACAAAAATAAAAAATATTTACAAACATTAGAAAAAAATTACAACAATTTTAAACTAATTACACCTACTCTAAGCCCCCTAATAAAATAACAAAGACCCCCAAAATAAAAAAATGCCCTACCCTATTCTAAATTACAAAAGTTCAAAGCTCTTTTACCTTACCAGCCCTTAAAAGGGCCCTTTGCGGGGCATGCTCCAAAGAATTCAGCTCTTTTGCCTGTAAAAAAAAAACATACAATACCCCCCTCACATTACAACCCACCACCCACATACCCCTAATCTAACCCAAACCCCCCTTAAATAAACCTAACACTAAGCCCCTGAAGATCTCCCTACCTTGTCTTCACCATGCCAGGTTCACCGATCGGTCCAGAAGAGGGTCCGAAGTCTTGATCCAAGCCCAAGCGGGGGCTGAAGAGTGACGTCCATCCTCGGGCTGAAGTCTGGATCCAAGCGGCGGCTGAAGAAATCCATCATCGGGCTGAAGTCTTGATCCAAGCGGGCGCTGAAGAAGTCCATCATCGGGATGAAGTCTTCTATGAAGCAGCATCTTCAATCTTCTTTCTTCCGGAGCCATCATCTTCCAGCCGACGCGGAACATCCTCTTCTACCGACGCCTACTCGCCGAATGACGGTTCCTTTAAATGACGTCATCCAAGATGGCGTCCGTCGAATTCCAATTGGCTGATAGGATTCTATCAGTCAATCGGAATTAAGGTAGGAAAATTCTGATTGGCTGATGGAATCAGCCAATCAGATTCAAGTTCAATCCGATTGGCTGATCCGATCAGCCAATCAGATTGAGCTCGCATTCTATTGGCTGTTCCGATCAGCCAATAGAATGCAAGCTCAATCTGATTGGCTGATCGGATCAGCCAATCGGATTGAACTTGATTCTGATTGCTGATTCCATCAGCCAATCAGAATTTTCCTACCTTAATTCCGATTGGCTGATAGAATCCTATCAGCCAATCGGAATTCGACGGACGCCATCTTGGATGACGTCATTTAAAGGAACCGTCATTCGGCGAGTAGGCGTCGGTAGAAGAGGATGTTCCGCGTCGGCTGGAAGATGATGGCTCCGGAAGAAAGAAGATTGAAGATGCTGCTTCATAGAAGACTTCATCCCGATGATGGACTTCTTCAGCGCCCGCTTGGATCAAGACTTCAGCCCGATGATGGATTTCTTCAGCCGCCGCTTGGATCCAGACTTCAGCCCGAGGATGGACGTCACTCTTCAGCCCCCCGCTTGGGCTTGGATCAAGACTTCGGACCCTCTTCTGGACCGATCGGTGAACCTGGCATGGTGAAGACAAGGTAGGGAGATCTTCAGGGGCTTAGTGTTAGGTTTATTTAAGGGGGGTTTGGGTTAGATTAGGGGTATGTGGGTGGTGGGTTGTAATGTGGGGGGGGGGGGTATTGTATGTTTTTTTTTTACAGGCAAAAGAGCTGAATTCTTTGGGGCATGCCCCGCAAAGGGCCCTTTTAAGGGCTGGTAAGGTAAACGAGCTTTGAACTTTTGTAATTTAGAATAGGGTAGGGCATTTTTTTATTTTGGGGGTCTTTGTTATTTTATTAGGTGTAAATACAGTAGTTTAAAATTGTTGTAATTTTTTTCTAATGTTAGTAAATATTTTTTTATTTTTTGTAACTTAGTTCTTTTTTATTTTTTGTACTTTAGTTAGTTTATTTAATTGTATTTATTTGTAGGTATTGTATTTAATTAATTTATTGATAGTGTAGTGTTAGGTTTAATTGTAGATAATTGTAGGTAGTTTATTTAATTAATTTATTGATAGAGTAGTGTTAGGTTTAATTGTAACTTAGGTTAGGATTTATTTTACAGGTAATTTTGTAATTATTTTAACTAGGTAACTATTAAATAGTTATTAACTATTTAATAGCTATTGTACCTGGTTAAAATAAATACAAAGTTGCCTGTAAAATAAATATTAATCCTAAAATAGCTACAATATAATTATTTGTTATATTGTAGCTATATTAGGGTTTATTTTACAGGTAAGTATTTAGCTTTAAATAGGAATAAGTTATTTAATAAGAGTTAATTTATTTCGTTAGAATAAAATTATATTTAACTTAGGGGGGTGTTAGGGTTAGGGTTAGAATTAGCTTTAGGGGTTAAAAAATTTATTAGAGTAGCGGTGAGCTACGATCGGCAGATTAGGGGTTAATACTTGAAGTTAGGTGTCGGCGATGTTAGGGAGGGCAGATTAGGGGTTAATACTATTTATTATAGGGTTATTGAGGCGGGAGTGAGGCGGATTAGGGGTTAATAACTTTATTATAATAGCGGCGCGGTCCGGTCGGCAGATTAGGGGTTAATAAGTGTAGGTAGGTAGCGGCGACGTTGGGGGCGGCATATTAGGGGTTAATAAATATAATATAGGGGTCGGCGGTGTTAGGGGCAGCAGATTAGGGGTTCATAGGGATAATGTAGGTGGCAGCGGTGTGCGGTCGGCAGATTAGGGGTTAAGCATTTTTAATAGAGTGGCGGCGATGTGGGGGGACCTCGGTTTAGGGGTACATAGGTAGTTTATGGGTGTTAGTGTACTTTAGAGCACAGTAGTTAAGAGCTTTATAAACCGGCGTTAGCCCAGAAAGCTCTTAACTACTGGGTTTTTTCTGCGGCTGGAGTTTTGTCGTTAGATTTCTAACACTCACTTCAACCAAGACTCTAAATACCGGCCTTAGAAAGATCCCATTGAAAAGATAGGATACGCAAATGGCGTAGGGGGATCTGCGGTATGGAAAAGTCACGGCAGGAAAGTGAGCGTTAGACCCTTTAATGACTGACTCTAAATACCGGCGGTAGCCCAAAACCAGCGTTAGGAGCCTCTAACGCTGGTTTTGACGGCTACCGCCCAACTCTAAATCTAGCCGTTAATTAGATAAGTGCTAATTTATACTTTATTCATATTCATAAATCCTAGAGACTTGCCTTGTTCTCCTAGGTGCTAAACAAGTGATGAATAAGGACAAACTATTACCTAAAGACTGATTAACACATACGTTGCTGCCACTAATACCAATATATACCTAGAAATCAACACTAGGCAAGAGTCCAGGCTCTAAACCTTTGATCTTGACCGTCTCTGTCTTCCCCATTGTTCCCCCTTTTTTTTCCTTTCTCTTTTTCCTCCTCACATGATGGCTCACCCAACTGCCCTACATTTTTCTACATTAAACACTAAAAGACGGAATTCCCCTACCAAACGCAGCCTCCTTCAAAATCATCTGAAAACATTACACACTGACGTAGTCTATCTCCAGGAAACCCACTGGGCTGCCAACAATACACCGACACTTAAGTTCCCACATCTTCCAATAGTCTATAGCTCCTCTTATCAGGAGAAAAGTAGAGGTGCCTCTATCCTGATAAGCAAAAATGTGACTTTTTTACTGATACACGTAGAGCAGGACAGAGAGGGACATTTCCTTATCCCAATATGCAAACTAAATAACGATTTGTACATTTTGGTTAATATATACACCCCAAATAAAAGGCCAATGAGCTTTTCTTCGAAAGATACTCAGCTTAGTGGAGTGACTTAGACAGGGAACATTAGTATTTAAGAACCTAATATTCCAGTATTCTCTATATAAAGTTTGGAGATCATGCCATCCAGATACTAAAGATTTCTCTTACTTTTCTCAACCCAACCGGTCCTACTCAAGACTTGATTAGTTCTTTGTGAACTCTTGGACCCTCAATGAGGTATCAGAGTTTAAAATCCATAGTTGCGCTTGGTCTGACCACGATGCTCAAAGATACCGGACCCTCTTCAGCAAGACACCCCTGGAAGCTTCCACAGTTTCTTCACATATCCTTCCTTTATGCAGGATATTAGAGAAAAAATAGAGGAATTCCTCTTGACCAACCCAGTAGGCCAAACAACCCACCAAATAAGATGGGCTGTGCTGAAGTACTACCCAAGAGGGTTCTGTATTGCCATGGCCTCCACCCTCTGAAAGGCCAGAGGTGCTCCTTTAGGTAAACTAGTTTGCGAACTTTGAGCCAAAGAAAAACAAAATAAAGTAGCTCCTGTGCAGGCCCTATCTGTATAAATCTCCCATTTAAAAGGTCTAATTAAAGATCTTGAAATCCAGAGGAACCAAACTGCCTTTGTAAGATTCATGCAACTCATGTGTTATAAAAGCAACAAAGCCGATTCATTATTAGCAAAAAAAAACTCAGAAACCACACAGCATCAACTCAAATACCTTATATTGATCATGAGGGCCAGAGGGCCTTTGCACCAGATGATATTGGAAAAGCCTTTGCGAACTTCTATGATAAACTGTATAATATTGCCAAACACAAAAAAACGGCAGAAGATACGATCTCAGAGATATCCTCTTTTATTCCGAAGTTAAATATGCCTTCTTTATCTGACTATGCAAAAGCTAGGTTATTGGAGCCCTTTGCTTTAGATGAAGTCAGGGACGCGATTAAACAATTACAAAACAACAAGGCACCTGGCCCATATGGCTTTCCTAGTTCATTTTACAAGAAGCTCAACCCACAACTTAAGCAGATCCTTCACTGGGCTTTTAACTAAATTTAATCGGAAGGCCACATTTTAAGGGAAAATTTAGTAACTATTATAGCGATGCCAAAACCTGGACAAAAAAGATAATTGATAAATATGGATGCTAAATTGTACTCCAAATTGATAGCAGACAGATTGGTACATTTACTGCCCTCCTTGATTCAGGTTAGACCAGGTAGAATTGACGAAGGGGCGAAAAAGACCAGATAACACTAGGAGATTGCTCGCCATCTTCTCCAATGCCAGAACTAGAGGGATTTCTTTGACGGCCTTGTCTCTTGATGCTGAAAAGGATTTTGGCAGGGTCTGATGGGACTACCTCTGGGAAGTTTTGAAATCTTTCGGGTTTCCAGCACCAGTTGTTTCTGCGATCCGAGTCCTGTACTCTTCACCATATGCCAAGGTTAGAGGCACAAAAAAAATCGTGGAGCTTCCCAAAGCAGAACATTAGAGAATTTACCAAGTGGGAGGAGAGGTGGACTAGGGGGAGTAGCTTGATAAAACCTCTTACATTTCATTATAATGCTTTACTCAGTGACCCCTCGGGAACTAGACCTGGTTGTGACGGATACCCCGGCTACCATGACTGACTAGCTCCGCCAAAAGGGTCCTGCTTCCTCCCTGCTGACTGCAGCTGTGTAGACAATGGGTTAATAGGTTAATTAGCTTGTTTGCATTGTGGGGGGTTGGCGATTTAGGGGTTAATAGTGTTAATAGGTAGATTGCATGGTGGGGGTTGGCGGTTTAGGGGTTAATAGTGTTAATAGGTAGATTGCGTTGTGGGGGTTGGCGAATTAGGGGTTAATAGTATTAAAAGGTAGATTGTGCTGTGGGAGGTTGGTGGTTTAGGGGCTAATAGTGTTAATAGGTAGATTGCGTTGTGGGGGGTTTGCGGATTGGGGTTAATAGTGTTAATAGGTAGATTGCGTTGTGGGGGGTATACTTGTGATTTGGGGGTTGGTGGATAAGGGGTTAATACATTTATTAGTTATTGCGGTGGGGGGATGGCGGTTGAGAGGTATATATTGCGCATACACTAGCATTTGTTAAGACTTCCAGGGAGTTACAGTGCTCATATACTCAGCGCAAGGCTTGCTGCGTCTGCCTATGTGTGGTGAGGTGAATATGTTGTAAAATGTCTCCATTTTCGCAGCAGAAGTCCTTGTGCTGAATATGTAATACCGACTAGCAATGCTGGTTCTATGTTAGTTTATGGGAGTAAAAACATCAGACGACTTGTGAAATATACGTATATGTGATCGCTAGATCCACCTAAAAATAGCCGATGCTGACTTTTGCGGGCGCTGCCACATATGTTATTGGGCCAAATGTATCTAGGAGAGGTTGACAGTTATTGAAGCACATTTATATATAGTTGGTTATAATATCCCTGTTATTGTTACCCCTCCTCCCATAGACCATTACATATTAACGCTACACATTTTAACATTACCAGAATAACACTCCCCAGTTAAAAAAGAAAAAAATATAATTGAGGTCCCATTTACAGGATGAGCTTAAAGGGACACTAAACCCACATTTTTTCTTTCATGATTCAGATAGAGCATGCAATTTTAAGCAACTTTCTCATTTACGCCTATTATCAATTTTTCTTCGTTCTCTTGCTATCATACAGCTAGATTACGAGTTTTGAGCGCTATAGGGATTTTAACGACCACCACAAAAACAGGATTATTTCACCTCCCTATAGCGCTTGTATTACGAGTTTTAAAAAAGCAGGCTTGTGCGGGCGATATGGTTGCGTTGAGCTCCATACCCCACCCAAATACAAGCGCTGCTTTCCCCATAGACATCAATGGGGAGAGCCTGTAAAAAAAAAGCCTAACACCTGCGTTCGCGGAAAAAAAAGCTCTGTAACTCAGCCCCATTGATGTCTATGGGGAAATAAAAAGTTACGTTTAAACACCCTAACATAAACCCCACGTCTAAACACCGCTAATCTGCTGCCCCCAACATTGCCAATGCCTGCCTACAGTTATTAACCTCTAATCTGCCACCCCCAACATCGCCGCCACCTAAAAAATGTTATTAACCCCTAATCTGCCTCTCCCAATGTCGCTGCCACTATACTAAAGCTATTAACCCCTAAACCTCTGGCCTCCCACATCACTACTACTAAATAAATCAATTAACGCCTAAACCTAACCCTAATGTAACCCTAACCCTAACGTAACGCTAAACCTAACCCTAACACCCACTAACTTTAACATAATAAAAATATAGCTAAATTAAATTTACAATTATTAAGTAAATAAACCTATTAACCCCTAAACCGCCAGCCCCCCCCCACATCGCAACAAGCTAAATTAAAGTATATTAACCCCTAAACCTACCCCCCTAACTTTAACAGAATTAAAATTCAGCTAAACTAAAGTTACAATTATTAACTAAATAATAACTATTTTAAAATAAATACAAACTTACCTGTAAAATAATACATAAGCTAGCTACAATATAACTAATATTGTAGCTAGCTTAGGTTTTATTTTTATTTTGCAGGTAAGTTTGTATTTATTTTAACTAGGTAGACTAGTTAGTAAATAGTTATTAACTATTTACTAGCTACCTAGTTAAAATAAATACAAACTTACCTGTGAAATAAAACCTAACCTGCCTGACACTAAAACCTAACATTACAAAAAAAAAAAACACTAAAATTACTAAAAATAAAAATAACTAAATTACATAAAAAAACAAACACTAAATTACAAAAAATAAGAAACAAATGATCAAAAATAAAAAAGAATTACATCTAATCTAATAGCCCTAGCAAAATTAAAAAGCCCCCCCAAAATAAAAAAAACCCTAGTCTACAATAAACTAGCAATGGCCCTTAAAAGGGCCTTTTGTGGGGCATTGCCCCAAAGAAATCAGCTCCTTTACCTGTAAAAAAAAATACAAACATCCCCCAACAGTAAAACCCACCACCCAACCAACCAACCCCCCCAAATAAAAAAATAAATCTAAAATAAAAAACTACATCTAAAATAACCTAAGCTCCCCATTGCCCTGAAAAGGGCATTTGTATGGGCATTTCCCTTAAAAGGGCATTTAGCTCTTTTACCTGCCCAGACCCTAATCTAAAAATAAAACTCACCCAAAAAACCCTTAAATAAACCTAACACTAACCCCCGAAGATCCACTTACAGTTATTGAAGTCCCGCTTGAAGGATCCATCCAGCCGGCAAGAAGTCTTCATCCGGGCGGCCTCTTCCATCTTCATCTATCCGGAGAAGTCCTCATCCAGGCGGCAAGAAGTCTTCATCCAGATGGCATCTTTTATCTTCATCCATCTGGCGCGGTGCGGGTCCATCCTGAAAACATCTGACGCGGAGCATCCTCTTTATATGGTCGCCGCCGTAAAATGGAACTTCAATGCAAGTGACGTCATCCAAAATGGCATCTAAATCATGAAAGAAAAGATTTAGGTTTAGTTTTCCTTTAATTCTGGCAACAAACTATAAATATGATAATTGAGACTATTGCAAATTACTGTTGCTTAAGTTGACTTGTAGATCTTTAAAAGCTTTAGTAACTGAAATTGCCTTTTCAAATTGATGTATGATGATTATGCCTGTTGTATGCCTAGAACCTATGTACCTCAATAATAAATAAAAAAAAAATTGAGACAAAACCCCATTAAAATGTATTTTCATTATCCCCCCTTTTCCTATATTCAGGTTTTCAAGTAAGAAATGAAGTGCACTTCACAACCCTGCCACCTATTCATCCCTAATTGATAAGATTACAAACTGCAAAAGGACTGAGATTGTGCTTTCGAAATTACCATCGCTAGCATTTTCTACTCCAGTAAAAACTCCAGATTGGCTCCTCCTTTTAAAGCAAGTGTGGAGTAGAGTTTGGCTGTTGAAAAAGAATTGCATCAAAATGTTATTCCATTTTAGAGGTGGACTGAGACCAATCAGGGCCCTGGGCAAAAAATAGCGATGGGTCCCCACTGTCTCACATTGATTCAAATTTATGCAAATTAAAATAGTACCCTCCCTGTCCTGACCCCACCAGACAACCCCAAACCTCCAGGGCCAGGACCACCAACGTCAAGTGCCAAAGACAGGACCCCCAACCTCCAGGGCCAGACCCCACACTCCATGGCCCTCACAGTGACAGTCAACCGACAGGGCCCCTCTACTCTAGGGCCCCCAGAGTAACAAACCCCACATCCAGACACAAGGCCCCACTCTGGGGTCAGGGCCCCCACTAAACCCATAATTAGCTGACTGATAGGGCAGCTGTCAGCCCCAGCTTAAGCAGCACACAAGGAGACATGGAGATGCCATTTGTGGGCCCCCCCTACATGCTGGGCTCTTGGTCCAGGTTCTATTTGCCTGGCTGATCAGTCCACCCCTGTTGCATTCACAACATTTTCACATTCACCCATTATGTTCATTCATGCAAGTCTAAAAAACAATGTAGTATTTGCAAGGTGCTTTATGTCAAAATTAAATTGACATGATTCAGATATAGCATGCAATTTCAAATTGCTTTCTAATTTGCTTCTAGTATCTAATTTCCTTGTTTCTCTTTGTATCCTTATATATATATACACAAAATATGAAGATACGTCTGATATATGTTTAGCCCCATTAATGCCTTTATCAGTACAATGTATAAGGCTCTAAGGGCTAATATACTGTGCAATGCTGTTGTAATTCAGAGTGATTGGTTGCGATTTTTTTCCCAGTGCATGTATTGAATAAACTCGTATAACATATGTGCTTAGGTAAGTAATACAACACTTAAAGGGACAGTATACACTCATTTTCATATAACTGCATGTAATAGACACTACTATAAAGAATAAGATGCACAGATACTGATATAAAAATCCAGTATAAAACTCTTTAAAAACTTACTTAGAAGCTGTCAGTTTGGATCTGTTGAAAAGGTAGTTGGAAAGCCCACTGCAAGTGGGAAATAAGACACTCCCCCCTCCCCCTTCTTTTGCATATGAAAAGACTATTTACACAAGCAGGAGCAAGCTGGAGAATGTAGCTGACGGTATTCACATAAAAATATGGGGCTTGGTTAGGAGTCTGAAAATCAGAGCAATGTTATTTAAAAATAAGCAAAACTATACATTTAAAAAACAAACAAACTGTATGGGCTATATAAATAGATTTTCTACAAAACATTTATGCAAAGAAAAAATGAGTGTATAATGTCCTTTTAACTTTATACCAATGCCTCTTATAACGTAATGACAATCTTCACGTTGTAATAACTTATTCATTATGTCATTACTATATTCAGCAAAACTAACACAGTAGATGTTTGTAGTATTCACTCACACGGTTTAGTAAAGCGTACAGCTGCCACGTCCCAGTTCCACACAGCTTAATCCTAGCTGGGCTCTTAATGTTGTTAGCAAACACGCCTTGGGAACCAATATTGTAGTTTTACAAGGGATAATGGCCTTTTTCGATGTGTGTGGGAGAATCCAGTTGAGGATACAATAACGGCTGATTATAACGGATAAGCCCGATCCGCTTGAACAGTAAACAATGGCAAAAAGATTTCACCCTGAACAATGAAATGAATCAGCCGTCCAATGCGCCAAGATGGTGGGTATAAAATTTAACTTTTATTTGGCAAATGCAGGTAAAAGTTCTTGTAACATAGTACAAATGTGTATAAAATATCACAGCTAGTGAACCAGTTAGCCTCTATTCACCTCTCTCTCTCTCTCTCTCTCTCTCTCTCTCTCTCTCTCTCTCTCTATATATATATATATATATATATATATATATATATATATATATATATATATATAGATATATAAATTGAAAGCGGATTGCCCTCCAAGCTAACAGATGCTCCAATATATATATATATATATATATATATATACAAATACATTTTGGAGCCCTTCACAGTCAAATACCTTGAAACATGCAATATCATATTTATTCATTTGTAATGTGTTGAATATAAATATTTCACATTGTTCTTCACATAGAATTTTTTTTTTTTTTTAAAAATAGGTATTTCTATATATAGCTGTTTATACTATATATATATATATATATATATATATATATATATATATATATATATATATAAAACACGGAAAGTTCCCTTCCGTGTTTTGTATATGTCTAGGGTGATAACATATGCCTGTGCACCCTTCCCTTGTTCCCAGTTTGTTTGGATTTGAAAGCTTGCATTGTGTGGCTGTTTTAGGGTCCCATGTGTTTGGAAAGGACCTTGACGAGTCCCATTTGGCCAGATACAGTAACTAACCTTTCCATATTTGCTTTTAAATCTTAGCTGAGAGCTTGTAAGTGAGTGCTGGGTTTTCTCTGTGTGTTGTATTAATTTGTTTTGTAATTTTCCCTATGGTTCTTGACCTGTCTGGGGTTAACTGCCTGTGACTCTGGGGACAGCACAGCTTCCTGTGAGTGCCAGTGGCACCCAGGGCTGAGCATGTTGCAGGGTCATGGGATGTGTACCCGGTCCGGTCCGGTATGAGAGGAGCGAGCTGCACTTAGTGTTATGGCGCAGTCGGGCCAGGCTGTGACTATACAGCTGGCCCGATGCGCTGTGGAATAAAAACAGACCCGCTCAGCAGAGTACAGAGAGCGGGTCTGAAAAACTGTCATATTTATAAAAAATATTACGTTTTATAACGACAGCACTAATATAAGGTTATATAATTCTGCACTATGTGCAGAATTATATAACATTATATTTTAGGTTTACTGACACTTTAAATATACAAGCCTAACCAATCTTGATACAAACACATTAATTAGCACATTCACAAATTAGCACCTGGGAAGCCTTCCCCTCTGGAGGGAGTTCCCAGCAACTTAACCCATTGTTTGGTATGCACACTTCATTATTAATATATATATATATATATATATATATACACATACATAAACATAAATACACACTCATATATATATATTTCATTATCATTAGTAAACATAAGCTCTTCATAATATAATAATGACAATAATAATAATAATAATAATAATAATAATAATAATATTATAGGATATCAGAGTAACAAATATCCATTTGTACTAAATATGTAATCAGTCTCTCTTTCTTCCCAACCGTCATATATAACCCATTAGGTTTACTTTAATATATATCTCTCTCTGTTGCTTGATAAATCACCCTTACATGGGGGAGTGTTAAATTAAAGGTGCAACCTCGGACGTGAGCAAATAGAGGAAGGGATTAATTGACCCCTATTGGTGGAATTTGAGGTCAGGTAGGGGTGAAGGGGGCGTGATTGGGAAGAACTTTTAAATATTCATTGGTGGAGTGTATTTACACCCTTTTTACTTACCTTCTCAGGAGCATACGGCTTAAGTGCATACTTACCATAGAGGTCCTGCTGGAAGAGTTGACGGTGTTGGCCAGGAGCAGAGGTGTCGGCTGGATTCAGGAGCAGCTCAAGACGGCGGAGGTGCCTAGCGGAGGTTCGACGAGGGATGTCAGCAGCAGAGGATCCAAGAAGAAGAGGCCGGTGAGGTCGGCGGGGCCACCTAAGTCCTGAGGCATCCGGATACAGAAAGAGGTCTTCGGCGAGGCCGGGTAAGCGCAGGGCTTCTGGGGCCAGGAGGTCAGAAGTGGAGGAGGCATCTGGTTCTGGTCGTGTGACGGCGCGCAGTGAGGAAGTCACTGCGCGTCGGAGTGCCGGGAGAGGAGACGACTTCGGAGAGACAGCGGGTAGGAGTGTGGCCTGGTGGGTGCGGAAAGCATTGTGGGAGTGTGGCGGTAGGAAAAATAATACTATTTACGGCATGAGGGGGCAATAAAAATGCTTAGTTGGGGCCTACTTGTTCGGCTATTGTTAATTTTATTGCATATAGTTAAGGGCGGTATTATTAGTTTGTCAAAGTTCAGGCTGAACGTTGCAGTCTTTTGGGTTTAAAAAAAAAAAAAAAAAAAAAAAAAAAAAGGGGTATGTTGAAATAGGAATAAATTAATAAAATCATAAGAGCTAGTTTCTGTTTTTCTGCTTGAAATACTTATTTATTTGGGTTGAATTTGGAGGTTTGTTTATGGTAAGCTAGTTAATTTTGTGTAATTTTGTGGTATTTATATATATTTTTTAAAAAATGGGGATATCAATTTAATATGAGTTTTTAATAGGTTTGTATTTTTATTAATATGGTGTTCTTTATGAGGCATTGGTCTTTTAATGTATGTTTTTTCCTCCTTTTCTCCCCTTTTCCTTCCTCCCTCTTTTCTTATTTCTCTTTTCATTCCTTCTTCTCCCTCCCCCTCCCCTCTCCCTTCTCTCCCCCCACTCTTTTCATCCTCCTTTTCCCCTCTTTTTGTCTTATCTTGTGGTATATTCATGTTTGTGTTAGCCTTATTTTGTGAGAGGGTTTTTTTGGGGGGGAGTTAGATTGTATTGGGTATATTGTTTATGGTGGTGGGATGAGGTTTTTAATGTCTATACTTTCTATACAGAAAACTTCCTGGAAATTCATGGCCTTTCTAGTGGTGGGGAAGAGGCCCCTACAGCTCAAAAGGAACAGGTTACGGAGCAGCTGCTGGACCTGGAGGCTGGCAGTGACTTTGAGGAGGAGGAGTCGTTGGAAACTGCACGTCCTGGACCTAGTACGGTTGGTCAGGTTGGCGATGTGTCTGTCCTGGCGCAGCTTTTGAGTATGATATCTGCACAAAGGGGAGGGGGGGGGTGTCAGGGGAAGGGGGGTTGAGAGGTCATAGGGCTGGTATAGGTTTAGATAGAGTTAGGGTTTGGGAAGATAGGGTTGCAGGGCGTGGTCAGGCACTCACACCCTCCCGTATTGTGCAGTCCCCAGGTGCTGGAGATAGTACGGTGCCTAGCAGGCATCAGAGGAGATCAGTGTCAGGTCACGGCTGATGCAGATCACGTTCCCCTTTCAGAAGGATCGTGGAAGTTAATGAGAGGTCAGAAAGCATTGCAAGAAGAGTGAGAGGACGGTCACCATCAAGAAAATCGAGTGGGGTTAACAGACCAAGGGAAGGTGAACGGAGGCGCGAGGATAGGAAGGCATCTCAAGTCGATCCTGGTGTTGGAGCAGCTAGTCGGGAAGGTTCTGGGACGGCACCCCAGTCCACAGGTGAGTTGGCTGGGGGTGCTGAGGTAGAAGCTGGATTATTGTGTGGAGAACGTGAGAAGCTGTTGAATGGGTTGAAGGCACTGATGGCAAGTCTGGAGGCTCTAAGAGGGGTGGAAGCGGTGGCGAAGGCACGGGTTTCGGGGACTAGTTCGGCATCTGTCGGGTCAGTTACTCCAGTAAGTGGGACAGCTTTGGTCACGACGGTCTCGGGTGTTTCGTTTCCTGCGGGTAGTTCATTGAAAGTGGTGGAAGAGGCGTTGAGGTGCCCGTGTTTGTGCTCCATTGGTCCGTTGGGGATCCATCTCGCATTGGAGGTAAAGGAAAAGATCTGGAAATGTGAGTTTATTGAAATTTTTTCTCTATTACCTCTGGATCAGGTTTTAGAATTTAAAGAGGATGATAAATCGGACAAGGGTAAGAAGGAGGAGGAAGAAAGGAAGAAGAGATATAGGAAGCTTCCTAAGACTCTTGGGAATTGGTCCAAGGCCTTTTGCATATTGGCCAGTGTGGTAACAGAAAGGTCCCCAGATCAAGGGGGGGCTTTGTTTTGTTATTTTGACGAAATTGCTGGTGCATATAGGACCTATGGTGGTATGGCCTGGTGGAGGTATGATGAAAAGTTTCGGCAGAGGCTGGCGGTCAGGCCGGAAATGTGTTGGGACGATCGTGACATGGGCATTTGGCTTGAAATCATGACTCCTTTGAGGGGTCAGCCCTTTCGTGGGTCAGGGGTCGGGTCTTCCGGCCCCGTGTCAGGAGCCGGGTCCGCTGTCGCTATGCGAAAAGGGTTGTGCTTCCAATTTAATGAAGGGGTGTGCCGTTTCGGAGCGAAGTTTAAGCATGAGTGTTCAGGGTGTGGGGGTAGCCATGGGCTCTCCAGATGTTTCAAGAAAGGGA
Source organism: Bombina bombina (assembly GCF_027579735.1). Taxonomy (NCBI): domain Eukaryota; kingdom Metazoa; phylum Chordata; class Amphibia; order Anura; family Bombinatoridae; genus Bombina; species Bombina bombina. The sequence continues at coordinate 1,291,526,439 of NC_069500.1, read as the reverse complement.
AATTTGGAGGTAAAACAGGGGGAGGCCGCTCCTTCGAGCTTGGACCCCAGTGAAGGTAGAAAGGATGGTGGTGTGGTTAGAGGCTTATGCCAGTAAACGGGGAAGAGGGGAGGATGCCGAGCTGCTATTGTCTGGGTTTAGTTCTGGGTTTGTGATTCCATTCAAAGAACAGGGGAGTGGGAAATTTGCTGGTAACCTAAAGTCTGCAATGGAATTCCCTGAGGTGGTTTGGAGTAAGTTAAAAAAGGAGGAGGCATTAGGGAGGATGGCAGGCCCCTTTGTATCCCCACCATTTCCAAATTTAAGAATTTCTCCTATAGGTGTTGTGCCAAAGAGGGTTGAGGGTGAATTTTGAATGATTCATCATCTTTCTTACCCTAAGGGCTTTTCTGTCAATGATGGTATTGACCCTGAGTTAGTCTCAGTTAACTATGCGTCATTTGACAAAGCAGTAAATTTGGTTAGGGTTGCTGGTCCGGGGGCCTTGTTGGCTAAAGTTGACATTGAGGCGGCTTTCAGACTACTAACGGTCCACCCCCGTTGTCGTTGTCATCATTTGTTGTGTTGCAAATTCGATGGAGCATTTTTTGTCGACCTGTGTCTTCCTATGGGGTGCTCGATTTCCTGCTCTTATTTTGAGAGGTTCAGTACGTTCATAGAGTGGGTTGTTAGACAATGTTCTGGGTTGTCGTCTCTGGTTCACTACTTGGATGACTTTTTGTTTGTGGGCCCAAAAGATTCTGACTCGTGTCTGAGGTTATTGGATACGTTTGTTTTGGTGGCTTCTGACTTTGGGATTCCGGTAGCTGAAGAAAAATCGGAAGGTCCTTTGTTTCTTGGGAATCGAAATAGATTCTTTAGCAATGGAGTGTCGGCTTCCATGGGACAAGGTTGTGGACTTGGATCAATGTATTCAAGGTGCCTTGTTTGCTAAAAAAATTAGGCAATTGCAGTCTTTGTCGGGTAAGTTGAATTTCGCATGCCAAATTATTCCAGTTGGTAGAGTTTTTTGCAGAAGTTTGTCGTTGGCAACGGTGGGGGTTACAGCTCCTCATCATTATATTCGTTTGTCAAAAGATTTGAAAGAGGACTTGAGGGTTTGGTTGGCCTTTTTGAAGGATTTCAATGGCCGGTTGCTTATTCAAGAGGTTGGGTGGTCTGATGAACGTCTGTGTCTGTTCACGGATGCATCTAGTTCTTGTGGTTTTGGAGCCTACTTGAATGGAAGGTGGTGTGCAGAGGCTTGGCCGGAGAATTGGAAAGTAATGGGTCTGACAAAAAACTTGACGTTCCTGGAACTCTTCCCTTTGGTGGTGGCTTTGAAGGTCTGGTTTCAAGAGCTTAGGGACAAGCGTGTGTGCTTCCACTCAGATAATATGGGGGTTGTCCACGCAATTAATAACCTGACTGCCAATTCGCCTCCTGTGATTCGCTTGCTGAGGGAGTTTGTGTTGGAATGCTTGAGGCTCAATGTAACTTTCAGAGCTGTACATGTACCGGGCAAATTTAATTCAATTGCTGACACCTTGTCCCATTTTCAGTGGGAACGTTTCAGGCTGGAGGCTCCGGAGGCGGAAATGGAGGGTGTGACTTGCCCAAGGGAATTGTGGCTACTGGGCTTTCAGTAGTGGTGGATCTTGTAAAGGCGTCTCTTGCTCAATCTACCTGGAAGGCATACGCCCGGGTATGGCAATTGTGGGTATTGGTGGCAGGAAGCCGGGACTGGTTGGCTTCGGAAAGAATTTGCTTAGAAATCCTGCTGGAATGGATAAAACAATGGGAAAGAGAGCGAATTTCGGTGGCTGAGATTTGTAAAAGGATGGCTGCTTTGGCTTTTTTGTTTCAGTTAGGAGGTTTGAAGGATGTTACTAAGCTTTTTGTGGTGAGGATGGTTGTTCGGGGTCTATGTAGAGGTAAGTCGGTTAAAGATGGGAGGAGGCCTGTGGTTTTTTCATTGTTGGTTAGGTTAGTGTCTGTGCTTCCTGTGGTTTGTTTTTCTGATTTTGAAATGTTATTGTTCAGGGTAGCTTTGTTTTGGCCTTTTTCAAGTGCCTTTTGGGTCTCCGAATTGGTGGGTAAAAATAAAAATCTAGCCAGTGGACTTTGCTATCGGGATGTAAGTTTTATTAATGGGACACTGGAGATCTGGTTGATAGAAATCTAAGACAAGGGTAGGCTGATTACTTTGAATTCAGTTGGGGGGCTTTGTTGCCCTGTTGGAGCAGTTGTTGAATTTTTGAAGGTTAGGCCATTAGGTTCGGAGGCTTTCTTTATTCATGAAGATGGGTCAGTTTTGTCTGTTTTTCAGTTTGTTTCAGTTTTTAGGAAGGCCCTTGAGTTGTTGGGTTTAAAAGCTAGGGATTTTGGTTCTCATTCTTTCCGTATTGGGGCAGCAATGGAAGCTCAGGGTTTAGGGCTGGAGCCTTCGGCAATTAAGAAGATTGGAAGGTGGGGGTCTGATTGTTTCCGGGTGTATGTGAGGCCATGGTTAGTAGTTTAGTGGGGTTTGCTAATTTATTCTCTTTTCACAGGTCCGGTGAGGTGCTGGCTGGTGGGTCATTCATATGTATATTGGGCAAGGAAGGCGGCTGCAGTTATAGAAAATGGGGCTCAACTCGGTTTCAATAGGGAGAAGGTGATATTGAAATGGTTTGGGATCAGGGGAATGAGATTGTCCCAGTTGGTAGAGACGGTTGTGAATTATGCCAGGATGTTTTCCCCTCCTCAGATTTTGGTTGTTCACTTGGGGGTAATGATTTGGGTTTCATGGCACAAACATTTTTAATTGAGAAGGTTAAGGGTGATTTGGATAGATTGTGTTTTTTATTCCCTGGTTTGATTATTGTGAGGTCTGACATTGAGTTCAGATTGGTGTGGCGTTCAGCTTGGGATTATGTTAAACTGGAAAATTCGAGGCGTAAAGTAAATAGAATGGTAAGCAGCCCTGTTAAAAAATTAGGGGGCCTCACCTTAAGGCATTCTGAGTTTGATGGAGAATCAGGGAGGTATTTTTTCTTGAAGGATGGGGTCCATCTAAATGAAGTGGGTTTGCATTTATTTAACTTCTCATTAAAAGAAGGTATTGAGTTAGCCTCAGCTGTGTTGGGCGGAGCTCGCCGGTAGGCGAGCTGTGGCGGGGTGCTTGCCCTGGATGTGCTGGCTTACGCCATTGTGGGGGTTCTTGGTACCTCTTTTTGGGATTGACAGGAGAGGTGGCTTTCATGGGGAGGCGTGCCTGATGGGTGAAGGAACAGGAAAATGATTTTGGTGGGGCAAGCTCTGGTTTTTGGTTTATGTGTTTTAAAAGTTATTTATGTTGTGAAAATTAATAAAACAAGCTGCAGCCTTTTTTATCCCACTTCTGAGTATGTGTTTTTATTTGGGTATGGTTATAAGGGGCCCGAAAATGAATAGACAATTTGGGGTCAAGGAGCAACCCCGGACATGAGCAAATAGAGGAAGGGGTTAATTGACCCCTATTGGTGGAATTTGAGGTCAGGTAGGGGTGAAGGGGGCATGGTTGGGAAGAACTTTTAAATATTCATTGGTGGAGTGGATTCGCACCCTTTTTACTTACCTTGTCAGGAGCGTACGGCTTAAGTGCCCACCCTCCCTCCCTAGTTGTAAATATCTTTGTTGCAGCATTGGCGGGGTGCTTGCCCTGGGTGTGCTGGCTTACGCCATTGTGGGGGTTCTTGGTACCTCCTGTTGGGATTGACAGGAGAGGTGGCTTTCATGGGGAGGCGTGCCTGATGGGTGCAGGCACAGGAAAATTATTTTGGTGGGGCAAGCTCTGGTTTTTGGTTTATGTGTTTTAAAAGTTATTTATGTTGTGAAAATTAATAAAACAAGCTGCAGCCTTTTTTATCCCCCTTCTGAGTATGTGTTTTTATTTGGGTATGGTTATAAGGGGCCCGAAAATGAATAGACAATTTGGGGTCATGTGGTATATGCTATGTGTTAAATCTTACCTTATAAGTATATTTGCTGCATCGATGTGATGTATATTGTGTTTTAAATCTGACCTCAGAGAGGATTGCGAATACTTATTCATAATGTTCGATCTGTAAATAAGGTGGATATTTTGTAAATCATAAACAAAATGATAAACGCCTCATAAGTATAGATGTCGATATTCGACCAATAGTGAAGGAGTATGATTTGGCTGACATCCCCTTAGGTTTATCATCCTGGGCACTGTCATGTCAACAGCAAATAAAGGAGGTAGCAGCACCAAACTGTAAATTATTAGTTGCTTTTAATCAGAGACATAATTAAAAAAAAAAACAACGTTTCAGTCAGCACCTGACCTTAATCAACATGATTAAGGTCAGGTGCTGACCGAAACGTTGTTTTTTTTTTTATGATGTCTCTGATTAAAAGCAACTAATAATTTACAGTTTGGTGCTGCTACCTCCTTTATTTGCTGTTACTATTTGGGGTTAGTGCATGGACCCCTACAGCGTGCACCGGATGTCTGATGGTGAGTGCTGGGCCTACCTTCTATTTTTACACTGTCATGTCAAAACATCACTATAGGCTGAAAATAAGCAGATGTTGTTACCGGAAAAAATATTGAGTATCCTATTGGATAAATAGAGAGGTGCACTGTTCAGAGGATGTATCCTAAGAATTTAACATGTATGGAGGGCGGGCATACACTCAACAGCACACGAAACCCACACACAAGCTGCGAGCCTGATAACAAAGAAAAACATCAACACCAGATGAACACCCAACAAGGGCGCACAAACCTGCCCTCCAAATACAGCGCCATGTTCTCTATACATTATGCCAGGCTCTCTCTATATTATACTATGTTCTCTACACCTTTTGTCAAGCACTTTTCCTTTTATGCCAAGCTCTCTACCCTTTATGCAATACATTCGTTTGTAAACAATGTTCTCTTTAGCCCACACTCGCTTTATTTTAGGCCATGTTCTTTATGACTTTCTTCCTTTTATGCCACATTCTGCACTCTCTCTGCCATACTTTCTTCCGTTGTGGATATGATTACTTTATGCTGCATTATCTACCCCTTCTGCCATATGTTGTGTATGCTCTATTTATCTTAGTCACATTCAGTGCCTCTTGTGTCCTGCTGTCTTACATTTGTGCTATTTTATCTAACCTTTTCCTGTGCTATTTTCATTTTATGCCAAGTTTTCTACCCTTTGTGTTTCCCTTCCTTTTTATATGATAGTCCTTACTTACTCTTGTGCTATGCTTCTTCCGTTATACCTTATTATCTACCCTTTGTGCTATGCTTCTTCCTTTATACCTGATTCTCTACCCTTTGTGCTATGCTTCTTCCTTTATACCTGATTATCTACTCTTTGTGCTATGCTTCTTCCTTTATACCTCATCCTCTACCCTTTGAGCTATGCTTCTTCTGTTATACCTTCCAATCTTTCCTTTATGCTATGCTTCTTACTTTATACTTTATTCTTTACCCTTTGAGCTATGCTTCTTCCTTTATACCTTATTCTCTACACTTTGTGCTCTGCTTCTTCCTTTATACTTTACAATATTTCCTTTGTGCTATGCTTCTTACTTTATACTTTATTCTCTACTCTTTATGCTATGCTCTTTCCTTTATACCTTTTTCAATACTCTTTGTGCTATGCTTCTTCCTTTATACCTTATTATCTACTCTTTGTGCTATGCTTCTTCCTTTATACCTTATTATCTACCTTTTGTGCTATGCTTCTTCCTTTATACCTTATTCTCTAACCTTTGTGCTATGCTTCTTATTTTTATAAGAGACACAACTTGTATATCTGTCCTGGTCAGAGTAGGAATATTGCACACCTTAAAACGTTTCTTCCCCCAAACAAGTTAAAATACTGTACAGAAAATAGGTGACACAAATAAATTGCTAATTCCTAGAGTCCTAATTTGTAAAATTCTGCCAAAAGCTATATTTATTCCTTAGCTTGTGATACTATTATGTTATACAACTTAACACATACATGTTCAATCTATATTACTCAACCTATATTGTTGGTTTATATAAGATATTGGTGCTAAAATAATAAGATGGTTGTGATTTACTAAAATTAGCTGAATGTGCTAAAATAAGATTGATGATTTTGTTTTATATAAAACAAATGTTTATTAATATACAGTTGGGTATATACCCGTAAAATAAAATAGAATAGACACCGGTGTCTGTTTTTAATTTAACATATGATAAAATGTATATAATTGCTGAGCAGTAGAAAAAATAAAATGCTATACAATATATGTAAAGATAAAAAATTCAATCTATTATTTACTGAGTGCTAAAAGACAGTATGCGCAATTAGTTTTCCACAATCATAATCTATGAGAATGGAATCTCCTCCTTTGGTGGTTCTATATTTTAGGAGATAAATGGTAATCTTAATATGCCCCAATGTTAAATATGCCCCAATGTTAAATATAGTAACCGCAGGTAATTAATGCTTTTAGTTCAATCCTATGGAATAATAGACATAGCTAAGATGCAGTCTTATGTAGTGATTGGGTCTGAATCTAGAGTTGGATGGTATGAGTTAAGATAGCTATTTATAGCGTATTTGTTAATGACAAAAGTTCCATAAGTTATAACACGTTAACTTACGTGAATCTTCAGCCTGATTATATCGTCTTTTTCAATTTTATTCTATTAAATTTGGCTCTTGAAAAAGACGATATAATCGTGGAAACGCGTTGAGCTGTATTAATAAATGTTTGTTTTTCTTTTTTCCAAAACATCTTTGCTGTTTTTGTGAATCCGCAGCTTTTTGGACTCTAAGAAGTGAGTACAGGTGGCCCTCGGTTTACAACGGTTCAATTTACACCTTTTCAGAATAACAACCTTTTTTCCCAGTCATGTGACTGCTATTGAAAAGCATTGAGAAGCAGTGCATTTATTAAAATAGCCAGTAGGTGGAGCTGTCCGCTTGTGTTGCAGCAAAGCCAAGCAAGCTGAAATTAATCAGTTTAACCAGACCTGAGCTATCGAGCAGATTTCAAAGGAATAAGATCTTCCTGTCTATAAATCAGTCCAGATTGGAATGCATAGAAATAACTTTTTGCAGAAAAATGCAAGTGAAGTCTGTGTTGTGTGATTATTTTATTTGGTTTATAATGCTGTTTAGCATTTAAAGTCTTCATTTCAAAGCTTTAAAAATAATGTATTAGGTGTTACTTATGACAATTTTGAGAGGGGCCTGGAACCTAACTCCCTCACTTCCCATTGACTTACATTATAAACTGGGTTTCAATTTACAATGGTTTCGATTTACAACCATTCCTTCTGGAACCTAACCCTGGTGTAAACTGAGGGCTACCTGTATATGCTGTTTTTGTGAATCCGCCGCTTTTTGGACTCTAAGAAGTGAGTATATGCTGTTTTTGTGAATCTGCCGCTTTTTGGACTCTAAGAAGTGAGTATATGCTATTTTTACACTCGGAGTTGGTACACATTCAATACCGGAGTATTTTCTAAATCCCCAGCTTGACTGTTAATCATCAGAGTGAGTATACTGCACCTTATATCACCCGGTTCATTTTATATACACCAGTGAAGTTTTCATTCCTAGTGACATCTGGAATTCATTCCACTATACCTGAGGTTGATATCCATTTACCATATCGAGAGGCACACAGGACCTGCCCCATCTACATCCGAACTTCTATATACTTAACAGTGCCCTGGGAGAGACTGTAAGAAGGCAGCGGTCCACTTAAGAGGGGAGTACCAGTTCTTTTCCATCTGTACAGTCTTTTTGTCATAACATCTCAAATTGTCTGTATTTGTTTTTTGCTTCTTACTTTATACCTTATCCTCTACCCTTTGTGCTATGCTTCTTCCTTTATACCTTATTATCTACTCTTTGTGCTATGCTTCTTCCTTTATACCTTATTATCTACTGTTTGTGCTATGCTTCTTCCCAGTGGCGTCACTAGGGTTGGTGTCACCCGGTGCGGTAAGTCATGGTGTCACCCCCCCCCCCCAGAAAGCAGACATACACAAAAACACAGGCAAACACACATACAAACACTCAGACACACTTAAACACATACTCAGATGCACACACAAACACTCGGAAACACACTCAGACACACACACAAAAACACACACACAAAAACACACACACAAAAACACTGAGACACACAAAAACTCAGACACACACATACAAAATATGTAAACTGCACTGCATTAATTAGGAAGCTCATGCCTAGAGCTGCTCCCTGGCTCAGCAGAACATCAAATAAAAGATAAACAGAGCACTCTAAAATAAATCACTGAAGAAAAGGTTTAGGCACGCAAACTATGAAAATTCTGCTCTCTGACTCTGTTCCAAGTCTGTCAGTGCACAGCCCTGGGCCGCATGTCACTGAGCAGTGAGCACAGATAAACAGGCAGGTTTAGGCTAGCAGCGCAACTTTGCAAGCCCCACAGCACACCCACAACATTCATAGTGAAATTGGGCAGGGGAGGAGCAAAGTACAAACAAGCAAAAGCAGCCGGGAAAACTATTTGTTGAAATTGCAGCACTGGCTCAAGGGGCAAAAAAATTGTGTGTCTACAACTTCCCCAGTCCCACTAATGTTCACAAATGCCAGCCTCTAATAAAATAATCTATGCATCTCAACATTGTATTTCTTTGAATTTCAATAAAATTAAAAAAAAAAAAAAAAAAAAAATTTTTTTTTTTTTTTTTTTTTTTTTGGTGTCACCCCCTGGAGGGTGTCACCCGGGTGCGGCCCGCCCCCCCCCGCCCCCCCCCTAGTGACGCCACTGCTTCTTCCTTTATACCTTATTATCTACCCTTTGTGCTATGCTTCTTACTTTATACCTTATTATCTACCCTTTGTGCTATGCTTCTTACTTTATACCTTATTATCTACTGTTTGTGCTATGCTTCTTACTTTATACCTTATCCTCTACCCTTTGTGCTATGCTTCTTCCTTTATACCTTATTATCTACTCTTTGTGCTATGCTTCTTACTTTATACCTTATTATCTACTCTTTGTGCTATGCTTCTTCCTTTATACCTTATTATCTACTGTTTGTGCTATGCTTCTTCCTTTATACCTTATTATCTACTCTTTGTGCTATGCTTCTTACTTTATACCTTATTATCTACTGTTTGTGCTATGCTTCTTCCTTTATACCTTATTATCTACTCTTTGTGCTATGCTTCTTACTTTATACCTTATTATCTACTGTTTGTGCTATGCTTCTTCCTTTATACCTTATTATCTACTGTTTGTGCTATGCTTCTTCCTTTATACCTTATTATCTACTCTTTGTGCTATGCTTCTTCCTTTATACCTTATTATCTACCCTTTGTGCTATGCTTCTTCCTTTATACCTTATTATCTACCCTTTGTGCTATGCTTCTTCCTTTATACCTTATTATCTACTCTTTGTGCTATGCTTCTTTTTTATACCTTATTATCTACTCTTTGTGCTATGCTTTTTCCTTTATACCTTATTATCTACTCTTTATGCTATGCTTCTTCCTTTATACCTTATTATCTACCCTTTGTGCTATGCTTCTTCCTTTATACCTTATTATCTACCCTTTGTGCTATGCTTCTTCCTTTATACCTTATTATCTACCCTTTGTGCTATGCTTCTTCCTTTATACCTTATTATCTACCCTTTGTGCTATGCTTCTTCCTTTATACCTTATTATCTACTCTTTGTGCTATGCTTCTTCCTTTATACCTTATTATCTACTGTTTGTGCTATGCTTCTTCCTTTATACCTTATTATCTACCCTTTGTGCTATGCTTCTTCCTTTATACCTTATTCACTACTCTTTGTGCTATGCTTCTTCCTTTATACCTTATTATCTACTGTTTGTGCTATGCTTCTTCCTTTATGACTCATTTTGTGCCTTTTCTTTGATGTCATATTCTTTAACATATGTGCCATTGTCCCTTCACCTTCTGCTATCTTTTCTACCCATTGTGTCATGATCTATTTATTTTTGCCTCATTCTCTACACTTGATGCCAAGCTTATTTAATTGTGTGCCATGTCCTCTACCCTCTGTGCCCTGTTCTCTTTGATATCATGTTCTCTACCTTTTGTGAAATTGTACCTTTTGTGTGTGCTTTTGTTGCTCTCTCTTTTTAATGCTCATCTGTTCAGCTGTGTTGCAACCTTTCCCTTTTATTCAAGCACTCCCTCCTTTTCCTGAGCTCCCATCCCTCCCTATCAACTTATCTGTTTCTGCCAGGGCCACCATTAGCATTTGTAGGCTTGGGTAAATTGTGTGTGTGTGGGGGGGGGGGGGGGCAACCCACCTTATACCCCTCTCCTGTATGCCCTGCCCCTGAAGAGCCCACCCCTGTCCCAACAGTAAGTGTGTGCTATATAAAGAATAACACTATATATTACACCTCCTGATACCATAAACATGTTTTCATAAACTAAATACAGAATGTAATTGCACCTTCTCATACCTTCATTCACCCCTGATAGTGCAAGGCCCACCAAAGCGCGTGGCCCACTGTGGGTTCTCCTGTTGACCTGCGCAAAAGGCAAGTCTGCTTTGTACCATCATCTCATCCCTTGGTATCATGCAACTCTTTACACAAGCCTTCATTATATTGTAGTTTTCTCTACCTTGTGTGCCATGTTGTCTCCTATGTGAGCCAAGTTTCATTAGTGTTCAATAATCTCAACTGTACTTTTTGAGATGCCATTTACCATTCCTGTTCCATTCAATACCACTTTAGTGTCATTACATTTCCCATTTGCAGTTCACTTGTTCCCCTTTGTGCAATGATGCCCACCCCTGTTTTCTACCACTTCTGGCATTTATGCTATTTCTCCATTTGCCATTTTAATTAGATCGTTCTCCCATGTGCCTTCACCAAAATACACCCTGTGATTTTTTTTTTAAAATATCTTAAGACACTGAATTATAATTTTAAATGCATTTAAAAATTTATTGAATACAATTGAGCATATTATAGAATATAAAGTACATAGTACTGAACAGTCATAGAGACCAATACATTTTCAGCTTTAAAAACTGAAGAAGACTTTATATATTTATACATTTGTAGTGAAAGTTTAACCTAAAAAACAAATATAAATATATTAATAAGAAAAACAATGCTTTGAACTGAAATTTAAATACACATTTAGAAAACAAAATAGGCTTTGCAGAAATATATACATTACTTATTATGGCATGTATTTTATAAAGATATCACACATGGCATGTATTTTATAAAGATCTCACACATGGCATGTATTTTATAAAGATATCACACATGGCATGTATTTTATAAAGATCTCACACATGGCATGTATTTTATAAAGATCTCACACATGGCATGTGTTATCAGCAGCTTTTACTCTGTACCATGGAGAAGAAAAAATTGCAGAAAGAACTCCATGAATCTCCACAATATTCTAAGGCTGCTCTTTTATTTTCAGCAACATCAGGATCCTCTTTGCACTCTGTAGTGGTTTTATCTGCGTTGACATTGGGCGTTGGCTTTAACTCTCCATGGTTACGTCCTGTATCCTCTGATGCCGACTGGCCAGAGCTGATGAGACTCAAGTGAGCATCTGGTGGTCCTTTTCTACACTCTTTTGATTTCAGAATAGCTTTGGGATCTTGACAAATGTTTTTCTGCTTCCTTAAAGCTCTAGTAATTTGTTTCCAATAGTTCTTTTGGTTTTCTGTATATTTAGCACAGGATGCTGGGTTTCCACCAAATGTGCAGGAAATTTTAGACTCTCCCTTAGTACACTCTACATTTAAAATCACAGTCTCTGTTTGGGTCACTGACCAAATGCACTCTGACTTGTCCTTGGTTGCAAATTTGCCTTGAAGTGAGCTTTTCCCTCCTTTAGGTTTATTTTCCTTTTCTTTTGGGTTTGCAGCAGCTTGTTTCTTTTCTCCTTTAGCTGCACCCCTCTGTTTTGTGTTTCCAGCTCCCTCTTTGTCTTTTTTTCCTTCCCTTTGATTGTTACATTCCACCAAAAGCATGTGGGATGCCAAAAGAATCAGGACGCTTACAAACATAACATTTTTAAACTTCATGATTTTGCTTTGTTAGTGTTTCCTTTTCTGTAATAAAAATAAAAGAATTATCAATGATTTAATACATATTATTTTTAGTTCTCTGACATACACACACATAAACACACCTCTTTATTCTATTTGGCATTGCTAGTGGTACTTATGAAATGTTTGTTAGTATTTGTTGTATAGTGGTCAACAACAAAAAAATGTATGCATAAAAAGCAGCAACAACAAAAAAAATGCATTTATTAAATGGACAGTCTAGGCCAAAATAAACTTTCATGATTCAGATAGAGCATGTAATTTTAAACAATTTTCCAATTTACTTTTATCACCAATTTTGCTTTGTTCTCTTGGTATTCTTAGTTGAAAGCTTAACCTAGGAGGTTCATATGCTAATTTCTTAGACCTTGAAGCCCACCTCTTTCAGAATGCATTTTAACAGTTTTTCACCACTAGAGGGTGTTAGTTCACATATTTCATATAGATAACACTGTGCTCGTGCACGTGAAGTAATCTGGGAGCAGGCACTGATTGGCTAGAATGCAAGTCTGTCAAAGGAACTGAAAAAAGGGGCAGATTGCAGAGGCTTAGATACAAGATAATCACAGAGGTTAAAAGTATTATTATAACTGTGTTGGTTATGTAAAACTGGGAAATGGGTAATAAAGGGATTATCTATCTTTTAAAACAATAAAAATTCTGGTGTAGACTGTCCCTTTAATGACTAGTTTTATAACATTGATCTGCTGAATGTAAAACATTTCCCTTAAAAATCTAAATAAATCTAAATATATATACACTGGATAGATAGATAGATAGATATATAGATAGATAGATATAGACAGACAGATTTTAGTGCAATGACTCAAATGCTAAAATAACAAAATAACAATAGTGTAGCAGTAATATGAATATAATAATATTGCATACAGATTTCAACCAATATGGTAAAGATACCAGACAACATTTGCTAGCAATGCTAAAACCAATAAATGTTAGACAGATATAGATAGAGATAGATAGATAGATAGATAGATAGATAGAGAGATGGAAGTATAGATAGATGATAGATAGATAGATAGATAGATAGATAGATACAGAGATAGATAGATAGATAGATAGATAGAGAAATAGTTGATGAGCACCACTAGCAAGTGCAACATTAAAAGTTAAAACAGCTAATAGGTAGTTACAATAGGGATACAGAGATAAAACATGAATAAATAAGTCATTTAGTAAAACTAAACATACATACCTTGTAGCTTGGGATACTATGTATTATGCCTGCTAATGTTGTCTCCTACTCTACAACATGTGTTACTACTCGCCCGGTACAGACGTATTTATAAACTGTAAAGGACACACCTTCGTAAGATCTTAAAGATTATCCATAAAATGTGACTCAGTCCTCCTGACACGCCTCCCTGGAAACAAGCCAGGTCTCTTTTAAACCATTATAATAGCCTAATTCTCTCTGTTAAGTAACTTGTTTGATGTTCCACATGACATACATTTCCTGTTTTTCTATTGTCAGTTTTGTAGTATTTTTTTTTTAAGTTTTACGGAATAAACTAGAATTCTACATCCAACATAAATATCTAATCCATGCAAAAGAGATATTTATATACTTGTTTTTAAAGCAAATGCTATGCATGTTTGTGTACATTTATAAATGCAATCTTTGTTCTAGTTAATAATTATCTTCCTAATGATTAAATAATACTATTATACTGTAATATTTCTATTCAGGGCGCCACACCCTTCCTTCTAAAGTTTTCCAGCATCCCCAGAAAAGAAGAATACCTAACAAATCTCACACCTGATGGTGCATTGCTGCTAACAGGCCTGCCCTTTGGGCGCGGCAAGAGGGGATCCCACCACAGTCTCTGCACTTAGTGTAACCAGGAATGAGGATATAAGAAGGTGCAATATACATCCTGTATTTAGATTATAAAGAAGTGTTTATTGTATCAAGAGATGTATACTATAGTGTTATTCATTATATAGAAGACACTGAATGTTGGGACAAGGGTAAAGAGCATACAGGGGGAGGGGAGTATGGGGGGATAGGTTGAGGGGCCCATGGTTCTGCAAATGCTAAGAGTGGCCCTGGGTGATAATCTGTCCAGAGATCTATTCAATGACAGCATATTTAGTATAACTTTTCTAAATCTCACTGGAACACAGAACATTCTGGGTAAAAAGCAACATATACTGTATTTGCATCAAAAAAGTTCATCCAAATGGTAGCAAAATCCTGAAGTAGCAAACTTTATATGATAATTGATGTGTGCTCATAATTATTACATTAAAGTGAATGTCAATGTTGATGAATCAGTGCCCGTTTTTTAATAATCCTATTAAAAACAGGGGCAACTTCATTCATCAAATTTCACTGGTTTTGTTAAAATACTTACCTTTTCTTCGTGAAAGCCGCTCCAGCACTTTCCCTGCCCGTCGCAAGTCTCTTCCTATGTCAGAAATGATGATCCTGGCCTTTTTCCAATCACAGCGTCTCTTTAGGCAATGATTCCCCCGGCGGGAGGGGGGAGCCGTGAATGGAGGATGCCGGAATCTTCATTGCTGACATATGTAGAGGCTTGCGACAGGAGGGGGGAGCTCTGGAGCGGCTTTCAAGAAGAAAAGGTAAGTATTTTAACAAAACCAGTGAAATGTAAAGTTTGATGAATGAAAGTGCCCCTGTTTTTAATAGGATTATTAAAAACCAGGCACTGGTTTATCAAAATTTACATTCACTTTAAAGGGAAAGAAAAGTCAAATTTGAAATGCACATTTGTGCATTTCAGTTTTAAATAGAAGCATTTTGCAATATTCTTCTATCATAAAAATGCTTCTAGTAAAATATATAACTGTTTTTCAGTGGCATACGCACATATCCTGTGAGGTTCTTGCACCAGTATTAAAAGGGCACACCTTTTCAGAGAGTCTGCAGAGGTGTATATGACACAAATAAAGTCTTTACTGACACAATACACACTACTGCCAGCTATCTTGGCAGGAATAATGTTGAATAGTGGCGCATGGGTCCACACAGCATATGTGCATATGCCTCTAAAAACACAGTAATATCATTTAGTAGAAGCATTTTTTCTAATGGAAGTATATTGCAAACATTCTCCTGTTTAAAATTGAAATGCACCCATTTACACTTCAGTTTTGACCTTTCTATGCCTCTAACCACTTAGATGGGCATGACAAGTCATCCTCATCATGCACATATCTCCCGCAGTGTTGATGACGAACACAGGTTTGTCCTCCAGGGAGTCTTCCTGACCTGGATCCTGAAAATCCCCGCACTGGAATTATGAAAAGGAGACTACAGCTCCTTTTCACATCAATGTCTCTTCTCTGTAAGCTTTCACCCGTGGTGATGTCATAAGTAGGTGGGGCAAACTGCCGAAGCTGGTAGCGAGACGAGGGGAAGACGTCTTTGGATGCTTGTATCTCCACCCCAGGCAACTTACTAGGACAAGCCCCTGAAAGTTGCAGGTGAAAGCCATAAATACAGTGATTACCTGCAGCAGCATTGAAAATGCTGTTTAAACCAAGGGTGAGGGGTCATTATAATGGAGCCCCCATTTCCCCTAATGTTTAAGATAGGGGGCAAGTGACCCCTCATTTGAAAGAGATACAAGAAGAGAAGAAATCTGTCAGTAACGAACAGCAGCTCAGTGACTTATTCTATGGCCTGGTTAACACATGGGAGTAGCTTATTTAAGCGCAATTTTGTGCTTTTCACAGAGGAGCTTTACTGAAGTTTGCTTCCACCTAACAAGGTCAGTCTAGCCCCAAAATACCAGGCATTTGAACAAGGGAAATGGCAACCCAAGATGATCATTTTTTTGTTTGTTTTAAAATACACAGAGAACGAAAACAAAACTAAATAACTTCTCTATATACTCAAAAAACATGAAATGGCTCATTAACATCATTCACACAATCTAGAGGAAAAACAAAGTAATGACTATTGTTACCACTAAAAAAAAAAAACTATACACTGCACCTTAAACTAAACAAACACTAATCTTCACCAAGCCCACTAATCCCTGACTAAACTATATCTGACGATAACTCTGACCTTTCAGCTAAGTCCCTCTATACTGACCCTATAGAAAGAAAAGGAGGGTGAAAAAAATGAATATACTAATAACATAACAATAAACAAAACCAAAGTATTAACAGTGCCCCTAATAAAACAAAACTATTTATACCAGTCCTTCATTTTTTAGTCCTCCAGATTCCATCAGAGTCTTACGTTCCTAGTCTTTTCCTGTCAAGGTAAAAATAAAAAAAGAGCCTTCCACAGATCAACCTAACACACCCTGCCGCATCAATCACATCCTTTCTGAATACTAAAATATTCCTAACCTCCCACAAGCTTTCCTTTACACAACATGCCAACAACCATAACACTCTTGCCTTAACTTTATCCACTCCACATAAACTATACATCATCATATCAAATGTCACCAACTGTCCGCTTTTTGTGTTGGAGCTCTGCAGCTTTAATTGGAACACAGCACAGGACTTAAAGGGACATGAAGCCCAACATTTTTCTTTTATGATTCAGATAGAGAATACAATTTTAAACAACTTTCTAATTTACTTCTATTATCTAATCTGTTTTATTCTCTTTGTATCATTTGTTGAAGGAGTAGCAATGCACTACTGGTTTCTAACTGAACACATGGGTGAGCCATGACAATCAGTTTATATATGCAGTCACCCAGTGACGTGCAGTCACAGGAGGCAGGTGAGGCAGCGCCTACCCTGGCCAATCTATGTAATTACAGGCAGCATTTATTTAAAATTAAAAAATAAAAAAATTATTTTTTTTTTCATATTTTTTTTTTTTATAAAATAAGGTGACCCCCCCTACCCCCCCACCCCTCCACCAAAATCATGATTCTGTGTGTAAATGTTATTAAAACTGACTCACTGTTTGTTTATACATCAATACATTCATATTACGCAAGACAAGGACAGCCGGCTGTCCTTGCATTGCGCAATATGAATGCATTGACTACTGTGGAAGTGTATGGGACGCTGAGAGACTGCCACCAGAGGAGAAAAGGTGCTAATGCAGTGCTCTCCAATGCGCCCCATACGCTTCCACAGGAGGCTAGCCTCCGTCCTGGCCGCCTCTCACTACTAGTCTGACTCTCAGCCAATCAGATTCAGAACTCGTCTGAATCTGACTGGGGCTGGCATGCAACCAGGGGCGTAACTAATGGTGATGTGAAGGTCGCCATTGCGACCGGGCCAAGCAGTTCTCCCAAACAGGGGGGCCCAACAAGACAGGTGGTGTTTTTTTATTATTATTTATTTTATTTTTTTCCCAAAAAAAAAACTTATTATGACATGTTCGATTCACATTTTCATAATGACCAGGGGCCCAGGGGGCACTAGGGCAGCCAATTGTCACTTTCTTTGATCAGAGCGGTGTACGCTGCCTGCCCCGGCTGGAACTTTGCATTTTGGTGCGCACTGATATCTGCTCCCTCCTGACTGGCTGCACGCTGCGCACGCACATTTATCAATTGTCTTGTGACTGCACGTGCGGTGCAGTCTGTCAGTAGCAGAAGTCTGGAGTGTGGTCTGTCTGTGGAAAGCCCTGGGTCCCTGAGTCACCAATCAACAGCTAAGACCTAGGTTCTCTGCTGCACATGAACTTGCCTAGATAAACAATTTAGCAAAGGATAACAAGAGAAAGAAGCAAATTAAATAATAGAAGTAAATTGGAAAGTTGTTTGAAATTGTATTCTCTATCTGAATCATGAAAGAAAATGTTTGGGTTTCATGTCCCTTTAAGAAAGTCGACATTGATAACAAAAATTCAGGCAAGAACTTAAATGTTCGGGGATTTAAACTACCAGTCTCCTTACAGGACTTGATTGTTACCATTACTACGATCAAAGTCGGCTAAGAAGTTATTGATGATCTAGTGGTCTGATGTTTTTAAACCCTCATTACTTTCCAGAATGGTTTGTTAGGAATAGCTATAGCATTTTTATAGATTGATAAAACAATTCTTTTATAGCGCCTCCATTTTTGTGATTGTTAAAGTTGGGTACTGTTTTTATGGGAGTTAAACATTCATAGTTTCTAAAATGGTTAAATGTAATGAAAACAGAAACAGAGGTGCCACATGTGTAGATCAATCAAAGCTGACAATATCCAAGCGATACAAGATACAGGATACTCACAAACGTGAAGGCACTCTCTTGTGCCTGTAGAAGCAGGCTGGTATTCTCACAGCAAACCAGCTGGCTGTACAAGGGAATCCCCGTCGTGATGTCCTGTAGTTCTAGTTGTCCCAACAGCAACCCTTGCCTGGGTCACTTTATCCCTGTACTTATAAACATTCATAGTTAGGTGAGATTTGTATAGCCTTGTTTTCCATGGTAGATATGTAACTGTCATATTGGCTGAAACACTATAGTATTTGATGTTCGTCCATCTATTGTAGATAGATACAAATAGATGCGGATTCCACTGTCAGCGGCCAAGACAGGGGAGTCTGTTTATTAAAATGGATGTTTTCATAGATGCAAGTACATATCCTCCTATAAGTGCTGTAATACTCTCCCACAGTTGACATAAATGTAGTCTCTTATAATTCTCAGCTGAGGTCTTGTATATACAACTTTTTATAGATATAATATTTGTGCTATCAAATTATCAGTTCCCACTCTACCTTACATGACCTATATTGTACTCCAAATGGAAAATATAGCCATTAGAGTGCTCACATTTTTACGCCTAATGATAATTATTTGTAATTATTTAAACCAAATGTTTATATTGCTCCACCACTTCATTGTCTAACAGGGTGTTTATTACTAATATATTATGCTGCCTACAAGCTACAAGTTCCTAAACTACCTTTTATTCTTCTGATGACGTGAGATTGGCAAATATTTAACCTTGACTAAAGTAGGTTCTGTAGCCATATCATTATTATTATTATCATTTATTTGTATAGCGCCGCCAAATTCCGTAGCGCTGGGTACAATGATAGGGGTATACAATGACAAGGATTTGTGATAAAATACAAAACATAACAAAGCTAAACAAATCTAGTACAGGAGGAAGAGGGCCCTGCTCCGGAGAGCTCACAGTCTATAGGTTTAGGGTGCAGAGACATAAGGTTGGGGTTGCTTGTCACATCAGTTGTAGTTGCAGCAGTGAGTCAGGCAGTTCATGTATTAGTTTGGTTAGGATGAGAGATGGAGGAAAGATGGCAAGTCTCTCTGAATAGGTGAGTTTTCAAGTAGCGTCTGAAGCTATACAAGGTCTTATGGAGCGGGTAGAGAGTTCAAGAGGACAGGAGCAGCACGTGAGAAGTCTTGGAGACGGGAGTGGGATGTAGAGATAACAGGAGTAGAGAGATGTAGGTCAGAGGTTGATCGAAGAGGACGGGATGGGGAATATTTCACGATGAGAGAGGAAATATAGTTGGGAGTTAGACTGTTGAGTGCTTTGTAGGTTAGAGCTAATACTTTAAATTGTATTCTGGAGTGTATGGGGAGCCAGTGTAGAGACTGGCAGAGCGGAGCAGCTGATGTAGATTGTCGACTTAGGTGGATAAGTCTAGAAGAAGCATTCATAATAGATTGGAGTGAGGAGTGGTGGTGTTTTGGAAGGCCATTTAGAAGTAGATTGCAATAATCAATGTGTGACAAAATGAGGGAATTAATTATTATTTTTGTAGTTTTTTGAGTAAGGAAGGGACTAATTCTGGAAATGTTGCTTAGGTGTGAACGGCAGGATTTGGTAAGCGCTTTGTATATGTGGGTTTAATGTCGACATAGATTAATCGCCTACATTGATGAGGGTCACTGATATTACTACTACGTTTTCAAGTTCAACTATGAGAGGTTAAATCCTAAACATATACCATACAGCTCAGACATACAGTATATGTATATACATTTTTCAGTATAGTTATGCTACTAGATTTACCTAGTCTCTCACATATATGATAACCTCTAGCTTTTTACTACAGTTAAATCCCACTATCTGTCAGAGTTTCTCATCATGGAGGTTTAGTAAAGTCTGAATCGATAATAAGAACTAGCACTATATGATAACAGAGAATGGCAACCTTCTCCCTTCCTACTATGCCTATTTTGGATATAACTTACTTCTCTTGAAACACAAAGGTTCTAAGTTATAAGTCAGATTAACAATATATTACTTGTGTTAGTGTGTTAAATTAAACCTGATAAACTGGTTAGATATTGTGCAAAAGAATATGTTGCATAAGATGATAGTTTTTTCCTATACCAAAATAATAAAACACTGAGGTTTACCAAATGTGACCCATGAGTGGTCACTTTTATTTTAAAGATACCCCTCTCTTATGCTTTTTCACCTTTTCATATGAGGTCCAAAAGTGGCCTCATATTAGACAGTACTAGTTCATGTGTGTCATATAGATAGCATTGTGCTCACTCCCATGGAGTTATTTAGGAGTCTGCACTGATTGGCTAAACTGCATGTCTGTCAAAAGCAATGAGATAAGGGGGCAGTCTGCAGAGACTTAGATACAAGGTAATCACAGAGGTAAAACATATATTAATATTAGAGTGTTGGTTATGCAAAACTGGGTAATCGGTAATAAGGGGATTATCTATTATTTTAAACAATAAAAATTCTGGTGTGGACTGTCCCTTTAAACCTACACAAGACACGCACAAACTAACATTTAATTAAAAAATAACTTTCAATCTCAGTCATATTTCTTTCAACCTTCTCTTTTGCACACACAATTGTCTCACGACTCAGCCTCTCCATTTGTGAATTTCATATAAACAGAATATATAATATAATTAATAATTTTCACAATCTTCCTCAAACTACCATATGGGACAGGAATAATGCAATTCACATACAACAAAATTGGAATCAACACAGCCTTTGCCACAAATCAAACTTCTTCACTTTCTCACACACTTTATTCCAACTATCATACCCTTTCAATCCTCACCAAACTTTATACCCAACACTTCAGTTGTATCTTTCTGCAAAGGCCATCCACTCAACTCTAATTGGCTCCACAACAAAAAAACAAAGGCTTTCACTGCACATTTATCCGAATTCACTCTAAAACCACTTGACAAAAACACTCATCCTGAACTTTTGCCCTCCTCAGACCAACCTGAGATGAAAACACAACAGTCACATCATCCTTATAGTCCAAGACTTTCATACTCCTTTCACCACTGTCAGACACCTCCGCACCTCTTATCAATAAAAAAAAGGGGCAACAAAGGACACCCTGTTGCAACCCCAAACTTTTCAGAAAATTCATCAGTCAAAAACCCATTCACCAAAACATGACTCACTATCCTTATAAAAACATTTAATTCACAGAAACATTTTACACAGCACCCCAAACATAAACTCATATGCCACGCTATCAAACTCCTTCTTAAAATCAATAGTCGCAATGCGGACAGATTGCTTCCTTTCTCTAAAAAACCACAGCACATCTCTCATGCACCAAACTCTCAGCAATCTGCTGACCAGGCCAGGGCTGGACTTGGAATAAAAAGCAGCCTTGGAAAAATATGAAGACCAGCCCTATTTTCTGTTGTGTTGGTAGAATGCACATGTCACACTTTTCTCAAAGGGGATTACTGGGACACTCCTACCCCAATATTGTTTTCAGTATTAAGTTACATTACTTTGTATTAAATAAAAAAAGTCAGAATGATGTTATATAGGCACCCTACAACCCAACTGCATCCATTATTCACCACTTTAAATTGTAGCTTTCCAGCCCCAACTGCTGCAGCCCACCGGGAAATCTCCTGGTATTCTGGTAGACCAATCTGGCCCTGGACCAGGCACAGCACACACTTGCTGTTAACCAATAATGTTTCCAATCACACTCTTCAGTATAACTGCCACAATTTTTGCAATCAACTTATAGTCTATATTTTTTTTTTGTTTAAATAATTTTTTTATTGAGGTTTGATATACAATAAAATATAGACAAAACATCAACCACTGCAATGACACAGAAATAAGAATCACATCAGATGTCTTGAAAGAAGAATTATACAATCATACTGATTACATCACAGGACGGTTGAAAATGTGTATAAAATGAACCTCACATTTTCAAATCTTTTTCTTTGTTTTGCAACAATTAGAAATAAAGCTCACATAATACATATATATTCTATAACATATGAAGATATAGGAAATGAGCAATAAGCTCTAAGATAGAGCAACCATGAGGAAGAAAGAGAAAAAAAAATATATTACATTGTTAACACCAACTAGTATCTCTTATATGAAAATGCAGACTTTTTACAATATTAGTGCTAGATAATACAATTATTGGAATAGCTGGAATTTTGTGAATTCAATATTGCTTATAAATAATACATAGAGATATAAATATTAAGACCATAGGTTAATTGCGGTTGTGTGATGAGAAAAACCGCTTTAAAGACTCAGGATGAATCCAGCCTATCCTGAGTACTATAATATGGGGGGGTACGGAGATCGTTATGTATGTTTAACCGGAGCTCCTCTTTTCATAGGTACTTAACGTTAATCATGTCTTACCCAGCAATATGTAGGCACATGAACATGTTGGTTAACTATGTGAGGATAAGAGTGAGCCGATTTTATCCGCTAGCAGAGAAATAAGAGATTGACTCAAGCGGCATAAAAAAAAAATACAGCTACACAGCCACATTTCAGTAATGAGTTTATAGTTCTATAGACTATCGTTTTAAGACCAGAAACAGTAAAGCTGGGTTCCCCAAAAGAAAAAAAAAATCTGAGTCTCCAAGGACAGCCCAGCCATTAGTGATGGGCCATGTTATTTATTTACTGACTAACTTACTTAGGAGCTTACCCAGCTCCTATTCTGATATCTTCAACAGGAAATAGTTTATTGACAGGTAAGACTACCATCCTAGAGAGCGTAAAATACAACTTTTGAAAGATTTAGAGTGTATCTATACCAATAATTGAAGTAGGGAGTATAGTCAAATTAGAGAGTATAGTTAAAGTAGGGAGTATATTTAAAGTAGGGAATATAGCTAACCTAGGGAATATAGTTAAAGTAGGGAGTATAGTTAAAGTAGGGAATATAGCTAACCTAGGGAATATAGTTAAAGTAGGGAGTATAGTTAAATTAGGGAATATAGCTAACCTAGGGAATATAGTTAAAGTAGGGAGTATATTTAAAGTAGGGAATATAGCTAACCTAGGGAATATAGTTAAAGTAGGGAGTATATTTAAAGTAGGGAATATAGCTAACCTAGGGAATATAGTTAAAGTAGGGAGTATAGTTAAAGTAGGGAATATAGCTAACCTAGGGAATATAGTTAAAGTAGGGAGTATAGTTAAAGTAGGGAATATAGCTAACCTAGGGAATATAGTTAAAGTAGGGAGTATATTTAAAGTAGGGAATATAGCTAACCTAGGGAATATAGTTAAAGTAGGGAGTATATTTAAATTAGGGAATATAGCTAACCTAGGGAATATAGTTAAAGTAGGGAGTATATTTAAAGTAGGGAATATAGCTAACCTAGGGAATATAGTTAAAGTAGGGAGTATATTTAAAGTAGGGAATATAGCTAACCTAGGGAATATAGTTAAAGTAGGGAGTATAGTTAAATTAGAGAATTTAGTGTCTCCACCTTCCTATATCCTTATACTCTGTCATCCAGATATGGGCCCTATATCTAAACGACAAGCAAGACATTGATATGTGTAGGTGAGTAATACCCGGTGACTGTCTGCGTAACCTCCCTAAGCTACTGGAAGATAATTATGACACCCTTTGTACTGAAAAAATGGTCTAAGAACTCAATTATCCCCATAATCTCATAAACTATAGAATCTCACTTTGTATGGCGATAATATATAAATTAGGTGCCCCAGCCAATGTTATCCTAAAGCGCAATAAAGGAAGATATGTAGATGGTGTATATGTGGGCTTATAGAGCTGGGTACATTAGCTTATAAACAGAAAAGCTGACATATATAGCAATAAAGGGATACATATCACAGTATGCCAAGTATAGTGTGTAGAAGGCACAATATTCACAGTGGAGGGGAAAGAAAAAAACATTTAAAACATATATTAATAAATAGCTTTTTCATAGAATAAACCTGGATCTCTCTAATCAGAGCTTTAAGAATATCAGTAAATGTAATCAAGTCCAAACAGTTACCAGGAAGTTCCTTAACATTAGTGCAGATGGGTTCTACTAACCAACATAAACATGGCAGATACAATTTAGGCTGTATGTTCTTTAAAAGCATGGTTCTTTAACTATGATGAGTGCAAATAAGCGACAGTCAGGTCAAGGACCTCCATTTCCAAGCTGCCAAGTAGGTCCCCCTCCCCAGCTTCAAAAGATTAATAGAAGAGGTCTCACCTTCCAAAACCTCTAAAGATGGTATGATAGGTATGGCTGCTCCATCAGACTTCCAAAGCCTTTCCACCAGAGTTCTGAGGGCTTTAGAGTCCTCGCCACTCACGGCTGCAGCATAACTAATTACCTTCATCTTGTAGATCAGGCACAGATGGGCCAACTGGTCTGTTAATCCACAGACATTACACAACCACTGTCTATGACAGTCCGTAGACATGTGTCCAGAATCTCCACAGTTTCTCCACCCGGTAATCAGCGATAAGGAGCCGATGCCGGTATTAGTGAAATACTGGCAATGCAAAAGCCGTTTTTTCTCCAGCTTTTTATTAAAGCACAGCATAGGGAACATTGCGTCCACCAAACCAGACTTTCAACAGGACCCCTCCCGCAAGGAGAGCGGTAACATGATTATTTCTCACAGACAGTCAGGAGGGCAGCCTATGAGCCTAGTGAGGGGGTCCTGTTCGGTAGAGCGACTTTACTTAGGGGCTATGGGTATCCTCCTGACAGGCAGGACTGCTGCTCTCAGCAGCACAAACTGGCTTTGGTAAGTCTTTGCTTGCACTTTACTGGCCACTGACCACTGACAGACGGGCTGCACTTTACTCATTCCTGTGTACTACACATGGGCTGGCACATGCTGCTCAAGCTTATTAAAGATATTTAATGTACTAGCGTCAGAATAGTTAGCGCTTATGTTAGCAAGTATATACTTTATCATAAAAATATCTGCGCATCTGACTGCTAAAAATATTTAAACAGACAAACAATAAAGCAGTTCTAATGAGCCATATATTGTTTAAATTACTTACTTGCATACTTTACTAAATAGTAAAGGGCATTGACTCTACTCTACATAGTGATCAAACTACAAATGAATGCACAGTAGTGGTTTATTATGTACTTAGAAATTATTGGGGTAGTAGATATTACTGTGTATTCTAGGAACTTCATGTTCTTTGGAAATTCATTTTAAAAGATCTTGAGCAAAAAAAAATGTTGTTTCAAACATCCATATAATAATGAAAGTGTGTTTTATAACATATACATTATATGTATGTAAAACCTTTACCATTTGTGTGTAGATGTGTTAACTCATGCATATATTTCACAATAAATGTCAGCTAATGTTAAGGTGCAAATTACCATGCTCATATGTGATTACATTATTGACTTTTCACCTTACACAACATGACTATTAATATCTTGTCAGGCTGGATCCTTTGGATATTGCTTAAAAAACCTAGGTGTGTGGGATATGCATTATTGCCCTATAAGTCTCCTTATGTCAGAACAGTGTGCTAGAGTCACTGGTGTATATCTATTGAGTATTATATACTATACAGGGAGGGGGGTCATGTTTACAAAGGATAATCCATTATACTACAAGTTGGAAGTGAGGTATCAATTGTGGCTCCGCCCTCTTTTGGCTCCGCCGTCACCCATGGCCAGTATTTTTTTGAGGAAAAGGTGGCAACCCTAAGTAAGACTAATAATCTGGCAGTAACCACTTGCCTCATTTATGTATACTGTTGTTGATGTTATGTTAGGGCTCATAGAACAATGTTTGTCTCAACTAATAAAAAAAAGATGTAAGAATTAAAATATATGGGAGGATTAAGAGAATGAAAAAATGGAAGATATTTTGTGGAATTCTACATAGGGTGTCTTTTAGTACAACTGTATTATGTTTTTTGTTTATTTTTTTAAAATATTTTTTTGCCATGATGAGTGGTTTTGGACAGGGGTAGGAACATGCATACAGTTTTGAAATGGATTAAGCCACCCCTCTGTGAATTCAGAATTTTGTGTAATTTTAAATTTGTGTAATATTTGTATGGTTAGATATTTTTATACTTACTCATTTCTGCATACATTGCAAGGTGGTGAGTAGTGACAAATTGTTTTCAATTGTTAAGTTTATTTGAACCATAAAGTATAAAATTATACATTTTTCTGTTTTGGGAAGGTGAACTGATGCAAAATATTGGACAATAAAATGTGTTTTAAATGTTTAGGGCCAGATTACAAGTGGAGCGCTCTTTGACACTTTTACGCTAATTGCACTAGAAGTAAACTTTTTGTGCGCGTCTGGTAGCGCACGTATTACAAGTTGAGAGTAAAAAGTTATTGCTTGAGCACTAACCCGAAGCGTGCAAAAAGCCGAACTGGAATATTGTACGTGTGATAATCTATTCCCCCACAGAAGTTAAAGGAGCAAAAAAGGTAGAAAAAAACACATTACTCGTGTGTTAACCAAAACGCATATTCTCAAGTATGCTAACCAGACTTAGGGGCATATTTATCAAGCTCCGTATAGAGCTTGAGGCTAGGGATGGGCGAATGTTTCGCAACATTCGAAAAACGGCACAAATTTTAACACATAACATTCGATTTTCGAATGTTCGGTTTCGAATTTTACGATTACATTCGAAAATATTATTTTCGAAAAATTCAAATTTAGATTGTAATAGTATTTCTAATGCTTTTTCTTTAAATGTAATATTTTAATTATGCAATATTCGAATTCGCAAAAATTCGAATTTAGATTGTAATAGTATTTCTAATGCTTTTTCTTTAAATGTAATATTCGAATTATGCAATATGTGTATTCGAATTCGAAAAATTTGAATTTAGATTGTAATACTATTTCTAATGCTTTTTCTTTAAATGTAATATTCGAATTATGCAATATTCGAATTCGAAAAATTTGAATTTAGATTGTAATAGTATTTCTAATGCTTTTTCTTTAAATGTAATATTATAATTATGCAATACGTGTATTCGAATTCGAAAAATTCTAATTTAGATTGTAATAGTATTTCTAATGCTTTTTCTTTAAATGTAATATTCGAATAATGCAATATTCGAATTCGAAAAATTTGAATTTATATTCAAATTCGAAAAAATTTGAATTTATATGTTTGTAATAGTATTTCTAATGTTTTCTTTAAATGTAATATTCGAATTATGCAATATTCTATATGGAAACATTCGAAATTATATATTTGTATCTATTTATGTATCAATTTACTAGATTCCCGCCCTACCACATGAACTATTGAACTTCTGAATAGTATTTGTTAAATAGAATGTTAAATTCGAAATTTCGAATGTGGACATTCGATATAATTATAAACATTCGAATTCGAAAGTGACATTCGAAAACTGTAAATAACATTCGATTTTTGAATTTTTAAGAATATTCGTTCTTATCGACATTCGGATTTAGAATTCTAATTTTGGTAATAACATTCGTTCTACATTTGAAATTCGAAAATTTACACATTCGCCCATCCCTACTTGAGGCCCCTTGTTTCCGGCGAGCCTGAACAGAAGTTATCAAGAAGTGGTCTAAAGACCACTGCTCCATAACTTGTCAGCCTGCTCTGAGGCGGCGGACAGAAATCCACCCGATCTAATTCGATCGGGTTGATTGACAACCCCTGCTAGCGGCTGTGAATCTGCAGGGGGCGGCATTACACCAGCAATTCATAAGAACTGCTGGTGCAATGATAAATGCCAACAGAGTATTTATCGATGGGCAGCGATGTGCAGCAGACATGATACACTACCTCGTATCATGTCCGCTCGCACATTGTTAAAGGACCAGTCAACACATTAGATTTGCATAATCAACAAATGCAAGATAACAAGACAAAGCAATAGCACTTTGTCTGAACTTCAAATGAGTAGTAGATTTTTTTATAACAAATTTCAAAGTTATGTATATTTCCACTCCCCTTGTACCATGTGATAGCAATCAGCCAATCACAAATGCATATACGTATAGTCTGTGATTTCTTGCACATGCTCAGTAGGATCTGGTGACTCAAAAATTGTAAATATAAAAGACTGTGCACATTTTTTTTAATGGAAGTAAATTGGAAAGTTGTTTGAAATTACATGCTGTATCTGAATCATGAAAATTTAATTTTTTTTTTTTTTAATAATTTTTATTTGAGGTTTTTTTGAAAAAAAAAGGCATACAAAAATCTTGAAACAGTAATACAGAATAGCATTGGGTTACAATAGTAATATGCAATTTAAACATACATGTATGAAATGCCTAGTACTCAACCTTCCTCTAAATTCACACACAAGACCACTCTTGGGCCTCAAGCAAAAATAAACCAAGTTTAGGAGGTTATTGCTATCTGGAGAGACCACTCACAGGCCTCAATGACAAACCTCATTTTATATTTGAGATAGGTTACAATATTTAAGATGGCACCTTGAACAAAAAAAAACTTGAAACATCATTCTCCTAACTTAATAGGCCACTTTTGGACCTAACCTATATATTTACTCAAGGTAGGAGAGAAGAATTATTTAAATATAGGTACCCTTTGCTTGCGAGAGTCAGTGTATAAGAAAGATAAGTCCCCAGAAGGAAAATAATGGCCACTCTTGGACCATTCACATTAGTATGTGTTAGTAGGGGGACATAGCAGGGGTCACTTGTAGACAGTAGGAAAAGTAAGTGGGTACGTTGTATCTAAAAGGATACATTATATAGATAGTTATGGTGGTAGTTATAATAATTAGGTAGATAAATTATGGCATAGGAAAGAGAAGCCATATAGTTAACCCTCCTAAATTAGGAGGTGTATTATGGGGGGGGGGAGGTGGTAAATTGTATATGGTGTGAAAAACATACAGCTTGGGAAGCTTTTTATATCGTACTTCAAAGTAAGCGTTCATTAACAAAACAAGGTACCACATCAGAGCGAGAGATCTACTTAGAACATGGATTGTCAGTATGAATGCGAAAGGGACCAAGTGTACATTGTACCATTGCAAGATCCGACATACCAGGGCTTAAAAAAAAAATCTTAGGGAATAAGTTTAATGGAAGTTACATAGATCAACTGTGGCATCCTGAGGAGGGAAACCATATATAAAGCAGGACCAGCCTGCAATAACAGACATGTTAAATGCGCGGATGCTAGATTGCACACAGTAATATATGGGTATTAATGAAGAGCAAAAATCTGACAAAATGTGGCTGTGAGGTGACTATAATGGAGGCTCACATGTAGCATAACATATAAACTTAGTGCCAACTTCAAGCAGACATTGTGGAGTAGTATATTTATAACCCTGTGGGGAGGAATCCCAAAAGTTAAGCATATATACAGTATAAAAAAAAAAAAGTGCTCTTAAATCTTTTAAGCATAAAACAATTCTAAACAGTCATACCAGCTAACGTCTCCAGGGGGTAAATCTGCAAAATAAATAACAAGGGACATTTGACCGGCATAAAAAAACACAATTGAGTTTTAGCGCTAGAGTTCAAAGGCGCTCTTGCTTAGACCTAGGGGTCACTTATGTGAATGGTAATAATCTATTTACGGATAGTAGTTAAAGGCTAATCTCACATAAACATAAAATGTAGTGGTTTAGTTACTTCTATGCAAGCAATAGCATTGTCATGAGATCTTCACTGATGTTAAGTGGAACAGAAGGGTAGCTATTTTCGAATTGGGAAGCACATATTTCCTATTTAATTAGTAGAAACCTGGTGATTGGTCATGGGCCCTATGCCCATCACACAAGATCCCACATAGGTGGAGGCCATATACAAATATATGAGGGGAGGGAAAAAGAGTTTAAAGGAACCCTGCGCAAGTGTAAATGTACCAAAGGATAACAAAGAGAGCAAATAATAATACACTGCAGCCTAAATATTGTTGTAACATATAAAGCTGCATGGGCATTAATATAGGCAATATAAACAAATAGTCAAGAATGCTGCAGCAGAGTGTTCTAGAAAACAGGGCTCATATCCTTTTTGCTAACGGAGCAGTAGCTTATTCCTGTTACCGAGTTCAAGTCTGCTCAAACCCTTCAGAACCTTGTCCCTAGAGTAGATTAAATGTCAGGCTTTACATAGTTCAGATCGCCACCGGGATCCCAGCCTCTTAGAAGGGAAAAGAGTACACAGAATGTTATATGAGGCTGCGGTGGAGCTGTCAGGGTAATCGCTAAGGCAAGCAACAGCAGATCTGTCGTCGGGAAAGGTATGGGGGAAGTGCCGGGGTTGATGCCCACATTTGTATAGCTCCCAGAGAGGTATAGTGGGTAACGGGCTGTAAGTGAGTCTATAATGAAATTTAGGCCAGCCGCCAGGCTAAGGTACCTGTGAGCTCGGCTTGATTCTTTGCGTGGCTTCTTCCTCCTTTTTTCAAAGAGAGTCGACTTTGGGTCTAGCTGGGGGAGACACAGGGTATTAGGTGATTGACCCACTACAGGAACATTTAAGGCTCTCTCTGAAGTGTCATTTACATTGAGCTGGCCTCGAGGGGCGTCTGAGGGGCAACTTGAAAGTGTGCACTTGGTACTGGTGATAAAATGTTCAGAGCAATAGGATTTACGCTCCGCTATGTAAGGCATCTTGTTAAAGTGGACCCCGCCTAGAGTTATTGTATCTGAGTCACGTTTTCCCCTTATATGCTGAGAATCAGTGTGCATACTCACATCTCGCTTGTTGTGCAACTGACCGGGGTATGTGGGTCCACTGAGGCTTATCAATAGGTCCGTATCTTCACTGTCTCCGCTTTCACAACTAGTGTGTAGGTTTGTGGGTGCTACAGATAAAGGTAAGGTTGTCTGTGTAGCAGTTAGCGTGTCAGTAGAGCTAAACGCTGCGTGCAACTCAACTTCCAGAGCGCTATGATGATCCTGGAGTAGTCTCCGGAGTTCATTGAAGAAATCAATAGCCCTCTCCATGTTAGCGCCACTTAGTGTAGATGTTACTCAGGTAGAGAGGGCCTTTAGCCCAGTATGTGTACCTCAGATAGATGAGTTGTGGAGCTGCTGCAAGAGGGATGTGGTGTCCATTCAGCTTTGTACTGTAATAAAGATTTTGAAGCTATTTTAACTGCGCCTAATAAACAAGATGGCCACCGGCACTTCTCTTTCTCTTCTCTATCTCAGCTTGCTTCAAGCTCCTTAAAGGCATGCAGTATCTCTCTGGATCTAGGGCTAGATGTTCAGGGTACGATTAACAGTTAGATTCAGGTGTTTCAAGCTGTCTTTTATGGGAGGTGAGCGGTGTTAGATGAAGGTTTGTTCGGAGCTCACAAGATGTGCGACCGCTCACCTACCCGGCTGACTCCGCCCCATGAAAATTTAATTTAACCTGATTGTCCCTTTAAATTTGCCCCATAATGTTCTTCATATACAAGAATATGTTCTATTTATTCATAAATATATATTTTTATTTATATATATATATATATATATATATATATATATATATATATATATATATATATATATATATATATATATATAATGGTATTTTGGTACAATATACATAATTATATATAGGTATATATATATATATATATATATATATATATATATATATTGGAATATCTATTTATAAATACTTAGAACACATTCTGCTATATGCAGAATATTGGAATGTGAAATATTTACCGAAGAGAGATCGGTTTGTGTGAGGGTGGCAATAGAGGGAGAAAAGAGACTTATGAAGATGGCTTTGCCGGCCAGTACAGATCATTTTCTGGGATTAACCATTTCTCCATATACAAACCAGGTATGGTGATTTTCATAATATATGTTGTGGATTGACGAGACTGTTGACTATACAGTGCACATAATTTGGATATGGGAGTAGAAACTTTGTTTTATACCTATATTTCATCTTTAAATTTAGATAAGTGAGCCCGGACCTTTTATATACTCATTTTACTTTATGCAAATGTTAAATAACCTGGAAGTTAATAATTACATGACTTCTCTGCATTGTTATATTTCCTCTTAAAGTGATACAATTAAATGCTCTAATTCATTAGTGGTCTAGAGGCAATTT
Source organism: Bombina bombina (assembly GCF_027579735.1). Classification (NCBI taxonomy): domain Eukaryota; kingdom Metazoa; phylum Chordata; class Amphibia; order Anura; family Bombinatoridae; genus Bombina; species Bombina bombina. The sequence goes on along the minus strand of NC_069500.1, from coordinate 1,291,494,133 downwards.
ACTGCCACATATAACAAGTTCCATGTCCAAAGGTGTTAAAATACTTAAAGCACCATTACAGTGATAAAAATTAAAGGGACAGTCAAGTCCAAAAAAAAAAACCTTTCATTATTTATCTAGGGCATGTCATTTTAAACAACAAATTTACGTTTATCATCAATTTTGCTTTGTTCTTTTGGTATTCTTAGTTGAAAGCTTAACCTAGGAGGTTCATATGCTAATTTCTTAGACCTTGAAGACTGCCTCTAATCTGAATGACAGTTTTTCACCACTAGAGGGCGTTAGTTCATGTGTTTCATATAGATAACATAGGATTGAGCTTGCTTTCTATTGGCTAATTGGAACAGTCAATAGAATGCAAGCTCAATCCTATTGGCTGATTGCATCAGCCAAAAGGATTTTTTACCCTTTAATTCCTATTGGCTGATAGAATTCTATCAGCCAATCGGAATTCAAGGGACGCCATCTTGGATGACGTAATTTAAAGGAACCTTAATTCTTCAAGAGGATTTGAAAGAAGAGGATGCTCCACGCCGGATGTATTGAAGATGGAGCCGCTCCGCGTCGGAAGGATGAAGATTGAAGATGCCGTCTGGATGAAGACATCTTCCCTCCTGAAGGACGACTTCTTTCCGCTTGGATGAAGACTTCTCCTGGCTTCGTTGAGGACTTCTTGCCGCTTGGATGAAGACTTCTCCCGGCTTCATTGAGGATGGATGTCCGGTCTTCAAAAACTGTAAGTGGATCTTTGGGGGTTAGTGTTAGGTTTTTTTAATGGTTTATTGGGTGGGTTTTATTTTTAGATTAGGGACTTTGGGCAATGTAAAAGAGCTAAATGCCCTTTTAAGGGTAATGCCCATCCAAATGGGGAGCTTAGGTTTTTTTTAGGTAGGTTTTTTTGGGGGGGTTGGTTGTGTGGGTGGTGGGTTTTACTGTTGTTGGGTTGTTTGTATTTTTTTTTACAGGTAAAAGAGCTGATTTCTTTGGGGCAATGCTCCGCAAAAGGTCCTTTTAAAGGCTATTGGCAGTTTAGTTTAGATTAGAGGGTTTTTTTTGGGTGGGGGGCTTTTTTATTTTGATAGGGCTATTAGATTAGGTATAATTAGTTTAAATATTTGATAATTTCTTTTTTATTTTGTGTAATTTAGTGTTTATTTTTTTGTAATTTAGTTAATTGTATTTAATTAATGTAATTTATTTCATTTTAGTGTAATATTAGGTGTTAGTGTAATACAGGTTAGGTTTTATTTTACAGGTAACTTTGTATTTATTTTAACTAGGTAGATAGTAAATAGCTAATAACTATTTACTAACTAGTCTACCTAGTTAAAATAAATACAAACTTACCTGTGAAATAAAAATATAACCTAAGCTAGATACAATATAACTATTAGTTATATTGTAGCTAGCTTAGGGTTTATTTTACAGGTAAGTATTTAGTTTTAAATAGGAATTATTTAGTTATTAATAGTAGGTTTTATTTAGATTTATTTTAATTATATTAAAGTTAGGGGTGTTAGGTTTAGGGTTAGGGTTAGAATAGATTACATTTTAGGGGTTAATATATTTATTTAGTGTTAGTGATGTGGGAGGCCAGAAGTTTAGGGGTTAATAACTTTAGTATAGTGGTGGCGGCGATGTTGGGGGTGGCAGATTAGGGGTTAATAAATTTATGTAGGTGGCGGCGACATTGGGGACGGCAGATTAGGGATTAATAAATGTAGGTAGGTGGCGGCGATGTCGGGGGCGGCAGATTAGGGGTTAATAAGTGTAATGTAGGTGTTGGCGATGTCAGGGGCGGCAGATTAGGGGTGTTTAGACTCGGGATTTATGTTAGGGTGTTAGGTGTAAACATAAATTTTCTTTCCCCATAGGAATCAATAGGGCTGCGTTACAGAGCTTTACGCTCCTTTATTGATGTCTATGGGGAAATCGTGCACGAGCACGTAAAACCAGCTCAAAGCAGCATTTGTATTTGTGTGCGGTATGGATCTCAACTCTGCCATATTGCCTGCTAATGCTGTGTTTTTGCATACCTGTAATAGCAGCGCTATAGGGAGGTGAGCGGTGACAATAACTTGCAAGTTATTACCGAGTCGCTCATAACGCAAAACTCATAATCTGGCCGATAGTTTTTAAACATTTGACAGAAAACTTAAACTATGGCTTAAAGGGACATTGAAACAAAATTTTTTTCTTTCATGATTCAGACAGAGTATGCAATTTTAAGCAACTTTCTAATTTACTCCTATTATAAAATTTTCTTCAATCTCTTGGTATCTTTATTTGAAAAGCAAGAATGTAATTTTAGATGCCGGTCTATTTTTGGTGAACAACCTGTGTTGTTCTTGCTGATTGGTGGCTAAATTCACCCACCAATAAACAAGTGCTGTTCAGGGTACTGAACCAAAAATTGGCTGGCTCCTTAGCTTAGATGCCTTCTTTTTCAAATAAAGACAGCAAGAGAATGGAAAAATTGATAATAGGAGTAAATTAGAAAGTTGATAAAAAATTGCATGCTCTATCTAAATCACAAAAGAAAAAATTTGGGCCAGTTACTTTATTTATTTTTTCCTAAAAGACTAAAACATAAATAATATTATCTACAGTATATATACATTTAAAAAAAAAGATTGTTTAAGATAAAAAAGAACCAAACAAATATAAAAAAAAGTATTATCTACATTTTTTATTGCTTTCTAAAATTTAAATAACTAACAATCACTTTTATTCAGCAAGAAGGGGCACAAATATATTAAGGTGCTGCTATTGCAAGTTAAGCGCAATGCAAACGCAGCCTTGCGTTCCCATTGCCTGGAAGCATTGCGCTCACGAGAGAGCGCTTCTAAAGGCTCCAATGGGAGCCTCATTTGATGCTGTGAGACATAGCAAAGAACCTAGCGCAGCGCAGGGGGTAAGTCGGCAGCGTTGGGCAGCAAATTTAAAATATATATGTATATGAACGGTACTGAAAAGTGCCTTTACATTGCGGTCTATGGGAACTGTGTGTTCCCAGTAAATTATTACGTATATGCTTATATACATATAAATGTGTGTGTTAATATGCGTATATACACATATTAACACATAAATATATATGTATATTTTCATATACATATATATTTAAAATGGCTGCCCATTGCTGCACTAATTACCCCCTTCGCTGCGTGTATGACGGCATCAGAATGAGGCTCCCATTGGAGCCTATGGAAGCGCGCTCTCGTGAGGTTGCGTTCACAGTGCACTTAACTCGTAATACCAGTGCACATTAGCTTGCACTGGTATTACTCAGTTGAGCGCAAATATCGCTTTAGCATAAGCAATATTTTGCGCTCAACTCCTAATCTGGCCCTAAATCGTGACCCCTCTGCCTTGATACATTGGGGACGATTTATCAAGCTCCGTATAGAGCTTGATGCCCCTGTTTCCGTGCGAGGGACAGTAAAGTCAAACTTAAACTTTTCAGATAGACGTAAACTAGAAAGTTGTTTAAAATTGAATGATCTATTATCTACTTTGCTTCATTCTCTTAGTATCCTTAGTTGGAAAACATACCTAGGTAGGCTCAGTAATGTTGATTGGCAGAAGCATATAAGTGTCTCTTGCCATTGGCTGACCCAATATTTACAACAAAAGGATACCAGGAGAATGAAGGAAATGTAATAACAAAAGTAATATGGAAAGATATTTGAAATTCTATGCTCTATCTGAAATATTTTGGTTTTCATGTCTCTTCTGTGTACTCAAAAAGAGAAAGGTATGTATACAGGGATTACCTTGCAAGTTTATGGGGCCTATTTACTATGGTGTGAGTGGACATGATCCGATATAGCTGATCATGTCCGCTGCACATCGATAAATGCCGACAGCATACGCTCTCATCATTTATCATTGCACCAGCAGTTCTTGTGAACTGCTGATGCAATGGCGGCCCCTTTGCAGATTTGCGGCCAATCAGCTGCTAGCAGGGTGTGTCAATCAACCCGATCGTATTCGATTGGGTTGATTTCTGTTCGCCACCTCAGAGCAGACGGACAGGTTATGGAGCAGCGGTCTTTAGGAGCTGCTCCATAACTTGATAAATATGCCCCTATGGCTGTTGACAGATTTAAGAATTGTGATGTTACAGTAATGATTGGGTGTGTCTATCACCCCCAGTCCCCTCCCCATAACCACTGCTGGTTACTCAGTTTGGAGCAATGTAAAGTATTTTGTCATATTTAATTAGATCCAACAATCTTGTATCAAATGTAGTCTGGCTGCAAATTCTTGCTTAGCTTCTTTATGCAGAAAAACCCCCTGGTGTTGGTCATCTGCCAGGAAATAATGGAATTATAATATTACAGCATATCATTGGTCAGACTTATCCTCTTCAAACTGCTTCTATGTCACTTTTCTAAACAACAAATGCAGATATTTGTCTATTGAATTCAAAATAATTAGATATTAGAATTGAGACAAAAATGTTGACTTGATTCTTTTCTAATAATTATCGGCCAGCTTTGAAACTATAATTAAAAGTTAACATTAAAGGACATAAACTTGAAACGCACAAGAATACAAGACAGCTGAGATATAGTGCTGCAGACACGTGCACACTCCTGAACTTGCTTTTATGTTAAAATTGTGCTTTGCCCCCTGCTTCCTAGCAAGGCCAAAAAGCTAAATCTTAAAAGGAGATGAACCCCAAAATATTTCTTTCATGACTAAAATAGAGCATGCAATTAAAAAAATGTATTCTTTGCAACCTTATTACATATGACTAAGAGAAGAAAAGAGAGTTTATACAGCTCAATCACCTCACAAGCAGCACGACCCCCTTAAACTGTACTAGCCAGCCCCAGCTGCTGCGGTCTATGGGGAAATCTTATGGTGTCCTTGTAGGACAATCCAGCATTAGAGCAGGGCTTGTAAATTACCCCCAGGGTGATTTTAATCTGCTAGGTTTTAGGAAGCAGTGGTTTAAACCACTGGTTCATAAATATCTGATTCACACGAACTAACTGATAGCGGTATTCACGCTTTGATAAATCTGCCCCTTAGTGTTTAAGAAATGTAAACTTGTTGCATTTTTTCTGAACCTAAGTGAACATACAGGAAGTGATGTGCCCAATCTGTTTTTAATTTTATATTGTGATTTTTATTTTTTCATGTTGTAACCTGGAGAATAGATCTGAAATGCTATGTAATATTGTTTCATTATAGTAAAATAAAATCAGCAAGAGGTGTTTAGTGTCCCAGACAGAACCACATAAAGGGGCAGATCTATCATTCAATGGATGGACAGAAATTGAGGAAAGCATTCCTTGCCAGTATTTATCATTGTACGGGCAGATGCTACTTGTGCAGAAAAATCTTCTGCTCTCGAGCAGCCAATTGTACAAGAGCAGCAAATCAGGATTCTTGTCCCAGGACTTGCAAGGGATTGTGCATCTGGCATGTGCAAGCACAGTCATTTTATTCTCCTATTCAATTTAAGTAAGTTTACTATGAAATCTCATGAGATTTCAATGAAATCCAATATGATCACAGCAAACCAATGCTTGACATCAGCACTGCTGATGCTAATTGGCAATTTTTTTTTCAACTTGCAGCTGGACAGCAGATGAAGTATAACTGTTCACAGAGCATTTACTCTGGTGAACTGAACAAATTGTGAGGTAAAATATCTTCCTTTTTTACATAGAGATGTTCAGGTGATATTTTCCTGTCAGCTTTATACAGTTATGCTACTTAACCTACAGAGGTTTAGCATATGAGTATTATGTCCCTTTAAATAAATTATCACCAACAAAGTCATCAACATATGGAAAATGAATCTATTATTTTCCAGTTGGCAACAGTTTCCTTAAGAAGAAAAGCAAATGATCACATATTGTTTCATAATGTAAATGAACAGCTCTTGGTCTAGGTGGGGTGTTATAATTGTAGAAGGCAAATGGAAAAAATATACTGTTATGTAGTTCTCTTTAGTATCATTTAAAGAAACACTCTAATGGCATCAGAATATTTACTCTTTGCATCACTAACTCAAAGGAACACGAAACCCAAGCATTTTCCTTTATGATTCAAAGAGTGCAAACAAAAGTGGTAAAGAGTGTCAATACTGCTTGTGTAAAATCTGCTTGCATTTTTATGCTCATATTACAAGTCAGGGGTATACACTGTATATATATTTATATATATATATATAGGGCGATCATTAGTATAGTGCAGCTACAGATAATAGATTTCTATGAGAACTTGGACTAAAATTTATGTTGGATAACGCTCAAGCACAAAACTGGTGGAACACAAAAATTCAGCTCAAATAGTTTTTTGCACTACACCTTCCCTGTTTTTGAGTGCACAATAGCAATCAGTAACACTGTATTTTGTTTTTAAATAATCATTATATTTAGACTACAGTGAGCACAACACTTAACTGGATAATATGTGTGCAATGAGCATACTACTACCATTTCTCACTGAGAGTATAGGGCCCACTATACAAGTAACAGGTACACTAAAATGCTTTGCTTAAACAAGCAACAACTTGTTAAAAACTAAGGGGTCAATTTAACAAGGGCTGACTGGCCCCTGTTCCCCTTGTTTCTGCGCGAGCCTTTAGGCTCGCGCAGAAACAGGAGTTAAGAAGCAGGGATCTTAAGATCCTTAGCTAATATCCCGCCGCAGGATACGATCGGGGTGATTGACACCCCGCAAATCTGCAGGGGGCAGCATTGCACAAGCAGTTCACTAGAACTGCTTGTGCAATGCTGAATGCTGACAGCGTATGCTGTCCGCATTCAGCAATGTCTGGCGGACATGAAACGCTGCAGCATATCAAGTCCGCCAGACATTGTTAAATCGGCCCCTATATGGCCAGAAGTATGCTGACACCTGACCATCACACCTATATGAGCTTGTTGCTGTTGAACATCTTATTCTAATACCATGGGCATTAATAACAGCTGCCACTCATCTGGGAAGGCTTTTGGAGGGTGTCTTCCTTGGGAACTCGTACCTATTCAGCCAAAAGTGCATTTGTGAGGTCAGGCACTGATGTAGGACAAGAAGGTCTGGCTCGCTCTGTGCAGACCACTTGAGTTCCTCCATACCAAACTCATCAAGCATATCATTATGGACTTAGCTTTGTGCAGTTGGTCACAGTCATGCTGGAACAGTAAAGAGTCTTCCCCAAACGGTTGCCAAAAATTTGAAATCACCCAATTGTTTAAACTGTCTTTGTATTCTGTAGCATTAAAGGGACAGTCTACTTGAAAAAGTTTATTGTTTAAAAAGGTAAATAATCCCTTTATTACCCATTGCCCAGTTTTGCATACCAACACTGTTGTATTAATATACGTTTTACCTATGTGATTACCTTGTATCTAAACCTCTGCAGACTGCCCCCATCTCAGTTTTTTTTTAAACTTGCAATTCAGCCAATTAGAGCTGACTCATGCATAACTCCACTGGAGTGAGCACAAGGTTATCTTTATGTGACACACATGAACTAGCACTGCCTGTCTGTGAAAAGTTAATAAAATGCACTGAGATAAAAGGCGGCCATTAAGGCCTTAGAAATCAGCCTATGAGCCTAACTATGTTTTGCCTTCAACAAAGAATACCAAGAGAACAAAAGAAAATGTGATGATAAAAGTAAACTGGAAAGTTATTTAAAATTGCATGCCCTATATGAATCATGAAAGTTTAATTTTGATTTGACTGTCTCATTAAGATTACCCTTCACTGGAACTAAGGGACCCAGCCTAAACCCTGAAAAACAGCCCCAGACCTTTATCTCGCCCCAACCAAGCTTTACAATAGACACTATCCACTAGATTTGGAGTTTTGTCGGTAAGAACCCGAAAAACTAACGCCGGCTTTTTTCTGGCCGCACCATAAAAATAACTCTGGTATTGAGAGTCCACATAAAGGCTGCGTTAGGCTCCAAAAAAGGAGCGTAGAGCATTTTTAACGCAGCTTCAACTCTCGATACCAGAGTTGCTTACGGACGCGGCCAGCCTCAAAAACGTGCTCGTGCACGATTCCCCCATAGGAAACAATGGGGCTGTTTGAGCTGAAAAAAAACCTAACACCTGCAAAAAAGCTGCGTTCAGATCTTAACGCAGCCCCATTGTTTGCTATGCGGTAACCCTTCCTACGTCTGCACTTAACACTCTAACATGTACCCCGAGTCTAAACACCCCTAACCTTACACTTATTAACCCCTATTCTGCCGCCCCCGCTATCGCTGACCCCTGCATATTATTATTAACCCCTAATCTGCCGCTCCGTAAACCGCCGCTACTTACATTATCCCTATGTACCCCTAATCTGCTGCCCTAACATCGCCGACCCCTATATTATATTTATTAACCCCTAATCTGCCCCCCACAACGTCGCCTCCACCTGCCTACACTTATTAACCCCTAATCTGTCGACCGGACCTGAGCGCTACTATAATAAAGTTATTAACCCCTAATCCGCCTCACTAACCCTATCATAAATAGTATTAACCCCTAATCTGCCCTCCCTAACATCGCCGACACCTAACTTCAAACATTAACCCCTAATCTGCCGACTGGAGCTCACCGCTATTCTAATAAATGTATTAACCCCTAAAGCTAAGTCTAACCCTAACACTAACACCCCTCCTAAATTAAATATAATTTAAATCTAACGAAATTAATTAACTCTTATTAAATAAATTATTCCTATTTAAAGCTAAATACTTACCTGTAAAATAAATCCTAATATAGCTACAATATAAATTATAATTATATTATAGCTATTTTAGGATTTATATTTATTTTACAGGTAACTTTGTATTTATTTTAACCAGGTACAATAGCTATTAAATAGTTAAGAACTATTTAATAGCTAAAATAGTTAAAATAATTACAAATTTACCTGTAAAAGAAATCCTAACCTAAGTTACAAATAAACCTAACACTAGACTATCAATAAATTAATTAAATAAACTACATACAATTACCTACAATTAACCTAACACTACACTATCAATAAATTAATTAAATACAATTGCTACAAATAAATACAATTAAATAAACTAGCTAAAGTTACAAAAAATAAAAAAATATTTACAAACATAAGAAAAATATTACAACAATTTTAAACTAATTACACCTACTCTAAGCCCCCTAATAAAATAACAAAGCCCCCAAAATAAAAAAATGCCCTACCCTATTCTAAATTACTAAAGTTCAAAGCTCTTTTACCTTACCAGCCCTGAACAGGGCCCTTTGCGGGGCATGCCCCAAGAAATACAGCTCTTTTGCCTGTAAAAAAAAACATACAATACCCCCCCCCCAACATTACAACCCACCACCCACATACCCCTAATCTAACCCAAACCCCCCTTAAATAAACCTAACACTAAGCCCCTGAAGATCATCCTACCTTGTCTTCACCATACCAGGTTCACCGATCGGTCCAGAAGAGCTCTTCCGATGTCCTGATCCAAGCCCAAGCGGGGGGCTGAAGAGGTCCATGATCCGGCTGAAGTCTTCATCCAAGCGGGGCAGAAGAGGTCTTCCATCCGATTGAAGTCTTCATCCAAGCGGCATCCATCCGGAGCGAAGCGGCAGCATCCTGAAGACCTCCACCGCGGAACATCCATCCTGGCCGACGACTGAACGACGAATGACGGTTCCTTTAAATGACGTCATCCAAGATGGTGTCCCTCGAATTCCGATTGGCTGATAGGATTCTATCAGCCAATCGGAATTAAGGTGGGAATATTCTGATTGGCTGATGGAATCAGCCAATCAGAATCAAGTTCAATCCGATTGGCTGATCCGATCAGCCAATCAGATTGAGCTTGCATTCTATTGGCTGTTCCGATCAGCCAATAGAATGCAAGCTCAATCTGATTGGCTGATTGGATAGGTGGTGGTCGGCAGATTAGGGGTTAAAAATTTTTTTTCGAATGTCGGCGATGTGGGGGGACCTCGGTTTAGGGGTACATAGGTAGTTTATGGGTGTTAGTGTACTTTAGAGTACAGTAGTTAAGAGCTTTAGAAACCGGCGTTAGCCCAGAAAGCTCTTAACTACTGACTTTTTTCCTGCGGCTGGAGTTTTGTCGTTAGATGTCTAACGCTCACTTCAGAATGACTCTAAATACCGGAGTTAGAAAAATCCCATTGAAAAGATAGGATACGCAATTTACGTAAGGGAATCTGCGGTATGGAAAAGTCGCGGCTGAAAATTGAGCGTTAGACCCTATTTTGAGTGACTCCAAATACCGGCGGTAGCCTAAAACCAGCGTTAGGAGCCTCTAACGCTGGTTTTCACGGCTACCACCAAACTCTAAATCTAGGCCAATGAATTCCAGTAGGTAGCATTCTCCTGGCATTAGCCACACCCAGAATCTTCTATTAGACTTTCAGATAGTGAAGTGTGATTCATCCCTCCAGAGAACACATTTCCACATTTCCACCAGCGTTTCTCAAGCTTTACACCATTCTCAACCTTTTTTTGTACCCCAACAGGCATGAATTTTAGCTTTAGATTCCCCTAAACGAAATGCAACATATAAATATTATTAGTTATCACATAAGAGGACCTCCGCCTCTGCGCATTGCTGTTCCACCTCCGCAGGGATAAAGAGGATGCCGGTCCCGCAATGGATAAAGATGGAGCCGCCTGGATGAAGATGGAGCCGCCGGGATGAAGATTTTTCAAGCGGGACTTCAGCAACTGTGAGTACCTAAAGAGGGATTAGTGTTAGGTTTTTATTTGAGTTTTTTGTGTGTTTTTTTTTTTTAGTTTAGAGTTTGGGCTTTTCTTAAAAGAGCTAAATGCCCTTTTTAGGGCAATGCAAAAGAGCTAAATGCCCTTTTAAGGGCAATGCCTATACAAATGCCCTTTTCAGGTCAATGGGTAGATTAGGTTTTTGTTAGAGTTAGGTTTATTATTTTGGGGGGTTGGTTGGGTGGTGGGTTTTACTGTTGGGGGGTCTTTGTGGGTTTTTTTTTACAGGTAAAAGAGTTGTTTAACTTAGGGCAATGCCCTACAAAAGGCCCATTTAAGGGCTATTGGTAGTTTATTGTAGGCTAGGGGTTTTTTTTTTTTTTTTGGGTGGGCTTTTTTTATTTTTATAGGGCTATTAGATTAGGTGTAATTTCATAAGTTATTTTTCGTAATTTAATGTTTGTTATTTTTTGTAATTTAGTATTTTTTATTTTTTGTAATTAGATATTTTGTATATTTTATAGTAGTGTTAGGATTTTTTAATGTGTATTTTAGTTTTGTTTAATTGGTAGTGAGTTTAGTTTTAGCTTAATAGTTATATGTTTAATTGTTAGTTTAAACTTAGTTTTTTTAATTTGACTGGTAAGTTTTAATTTAAGATAGGGAAATTGTAATTTTAATATAAAGTTAGAGGGGCGTTAGGTTTAGGGGTTACTAGTTTAAATTAGTTTATTGCAATGTGGGGGGCTTTCGGTTTAGGGGTTAATATTTTAATTTAGTATATTTCGTTGTATGGGGCTTCCGGTTTAGGGGTTAATAGTTAAATTTAGTATATTTCGTTGTGGGGGCTTGCGGTTTAAGGGTTAATAGGTTTATTATAGTGGTGGCGATGTCGGGAAGCAGCTTAATAATGATTAATATCTTTATTATAGTGTGGGTGATGTTGGGGTGCGGCGGAATAGGGGTTGATACATTTTATTAGTGGCGGCAATGTTGGGAGCGGCAGATTAGGGGTTAATAACTTTAATTTAGTGTTTGTGATGTGGGAGGGCCTCGGTTTAGGGGTTTATTAGGTAGTTTATGGGTGCACTTTGTAACAGTTTAGTTATGAGTTTTATGTAACAGTTTTTTTGCGTAAAACTCATAACTACTGCTCTCAGATTGCGAAACGGATCTTGTTGGTATAGGGTGTAACGCCAGCTTTTTAGCCTCACCGCAAAGCTTGTAATGGCTATACTGACAAGACTTTTAATGGCTGCGGTGCTATTTTAACACTGAAATTACAATTTTTTCAGCGTTAAAACACGAACACAAAACTTGTAATCTATGTGTATGTTTATAATTATCCATTGTCTCCATACTGTCAGAGAAACCTGGTGACCCTTCTTTACACAAATCCAGGGGTGTAACGTTTTTCCCTTAGGACAACTAGGCTTGTGCCTAATGTAGTTTTCAGATGTGGAAGGGGGTGGATTCTACAGCACATTGCCTTCCCAGTGCTATCCTCTCCAAATGCTTTATTTACTACTTTAATAGAAATCACTGATCCCTTGCAGTCTAGTAGTGGTACATGACACATTAATGTGTGCCAAGACTTCAGCTTTGAGGAGTATATGACAAAATATTAACCAAAATTAATGGGGACATTTTTGGGGGGGCAGTAGGTTTCTCAGTGACTACAGCAGCTGCATTACTCATTTTTATAAAGCCTAAGCATACATTTTTGTATATCCAGTGCAAGCTGCATACCAAATTTTTTTATAGAGAATTTAAAAAATATCTGTTTCAAGTTCTGAACTAGAGTTTTAAACTGGTTTCACCAGGTTTCGGGAGGTTACTTATGTATTATTATGGTATGACATTAAAGGGACATAAAACAAGTTGAGATAGAGACAAAATATAAGAATATGTACATTCATTACTTTACCTGCAAATTTATACTGCAGTGCCTCGCCATTAACCCTTTCTTTTAAGTTTCTGAAGTGTAAAGCTCTAACTCCACCCACACAATTCCTTTTATGGCTGTAGCTATATCCATTGTTGTTTTGGTAAAATGCACAAATGAATAGGGATTATCTGCTGGAGCATGTCTAGAAGCTGTGAACTCATCTGAAATATAATGCCTGTGTCTAAACACTGATAAGGGGGTGGAGCACAGTGCTCCAGACAGCATGACTTTTATAAGTATTTTTGCTTATTTTTGAAAATTATTTTAAAATACTTCCCAACAATTTTTAAACAATTTTTTTATGCAAACTATTTTTACTTAATTGGCCCTTTTAGGATATGCACAGATCTCAACCTGTTTTATGGCACTTTAAGGGCCAGATTACAAGTGGAGAGCAATTTAACTCTCCCACTTGAGCGTTAACTGCGCCAGAGGTAAGCTTTTTGCACGCTTCGGGTTGTGCTTATATTACAAGTTGAAAGTAAACTTTTTTCACTCGCATGCTAACCCGACGCGCATACTGTAGAGAACCGAACTTAGAATATCGCGTGGTAATCTATTCTCCCATAGAAGTCAATGGAGAAATAAAAAGTGGAGAAAAATAACAATACCTGTGCACAAACCCAATTGCAAGAAGGGGACACGATCCCAGAAACGTCAATCAATAAATATTAACACTGCTTGTCTTAAAGCCCTGAGAGTGCATATTTTTTGCTAGAAATATTAATTACATATTTGCACCCAGGTTGCTGACTATTGGAGGGAGGATTCGTTTTATTTTGGATTTGTTATACAGTATACATATATATATATATATATATATATATATATAAAATTATATATAGGTATAAATAAATATATATATATATATATATATAAATGTCTATTTATAAATACTTAGAACGTATTCTGCTTTGTGCAGAACATTGGAATGTGAAGTATTTACAGTGAATACATAGTTAAAAACTTTATTAGATTTAGATATTGCATAATATATTTTTACATGTTTTTATACACTTGACATAAAATGACTCAAAATGCATTTATTTATATATATATATATATATATATATATATATATATATATATATATATATATATATATATATATATATATTTATTTATTTATATATATATGTATATATATATATATATATATACAGTGTGTTTGCTTTAAATGTCTATATGCACTGCTCCTAAGCATACTTCGATAATAATTCTGGATTAACCTGTTAGAGACTGAACCTGTAAGCTTGTTTTACATTATAACTAATCACTCATAACAGTCTCCAGGTAGCCCAGATAATTACTAATATTATAAATCACCAAGATTCCAAGGGATTATTTCAAGGGAACATTTTGATTATAATCTCAAGATCATTTACTTATATGTTATTTCAATATTGCTTTAAATAAATAGCATTATAATCTTGGATCACTAGCTTCCTTCAGTGAATATAGTATAACAAAGGCAAAATGGCTCAACATTTCTGCTCTATGCAAACAGTGGCAAACCTAGAGGGTAACAGACCGAGTTTAGAAGAGATTTTTGAGAATAAGTTGGATTTACTTGATATATGTGATGCTTTTATGTCTATGGACAGAGCATAAATTATGGTGGGACAAACGCTTACTAGAGAAATATATATCTCTGGGAATGGTCCCCAGGGGCTCACGTCTGAGGAAATATCCTACTTTTCTGATTACAGATGACAAATTTGCTTTAGAATGGAACATAATATTGTCTGAATGCTCTCTCAGACTTATGGCACTCATTGTTAAACACAAATATATGAAACTAGCGGAGGCTAGAGAACACATAGAGCATGTTCAAAAGGAACTTAACACCTTTATGGATCATCAAGATTACCCCAAACTGGATAGTATCTTACAATCTACAGTGGATAAAGCAAAGAAAGAATTGGACACTATAACTTTCAAGAAATATACCAGAGATACTGAGGACTATAAAAATAACAGGGTGTATAATTGGAAATCAAGGAAGTACACCAGAAGAAATCAGAGCAATAAGAAGGCACATCAGTTGAAAAGGGGCAATAAGACCCCCAAGAAGGTTTCTTTTTCTGATACAGACCCGGATTCCAATGAGGATGACGATCTTCAGGGCTTTGTTTCTTTTATGTCTAGCGAACAAACCTCAGATGATGATGGAGGCGCACTCAGCCAGATGACAGCAACAGCAGCACTTTATCAAACTCCCCCTACCCTCCCTTTGTCCCATACCAATATATCACTCCCAGATAGTATACCCCCTAAACAATCTAATGAGTTGATGGGTATACCTGCTATCCTTAAAAAACTAGATCCCCCTAAACCATCTAGAGGTAACAAATATAAAAAAAGCACAGCATACCTCAAAGGTAGATTCACAAGTTGGGCAACAGGTTTTTCAGGTAGCACAGGGCCAAGAAGAAGGAGGAGGAAGAGGCATACTAAGGCAAGGGCCACAGAGAGAACATTACACATTGAGGGGGCAGACAAACCAACAAATACAGGGATCAAATATAATACATTTATCAAGTGTTTCATTTACTAAGTCTGAGGTTGAAGTCTTAAATCTAGGCTTAAATGTTGTTCCCACTTCCAAATTCAGTGTGTTTGACACATTATTAGATATAAATAGGTTTATTTGTGGTCTAACTTTGAAAAAGTTCTATAAGATCAATCCAACTATAGATGAAGTAATCCCAGATCTAGATACAACACCACAACATGATTATTTCAACATAACAGATGCTAGGGATTTTTTAAACCTCTATACATTGGAAAGGGAGGGTTTGAGTGAGGAACAAAGTGTTGGTTCTCACAATGGCTTTGAGCCAAGATCTGTATTTTACCCTACCCATTATAGAGGCCATGCATTAGAGTCATTTCAATGAAGAATGGAAGAAGATCTTCTTAAATTAGACCTCGAACAGAGGACAGCAAAGAACAACCTTAGTCTAGAGCAAAGACTAGCCCTGACAAAACTCCAGAAGAGAGAGGACATCATTGTGAAGCAGTCCAATAAGGGGGGCTCGGTCATTGTGTTAGATCGATCATACTATGTTATGGAGGCAGAGAGACAACTCTTGGAAACTGATGTCTATGAAAAGTTGCCTAGAGATCCCACACAGCGGTTTGGAGCTCTCCTTTTGGATCTGCTTGATGATAGCAGGTACCTAGGAGTAATAGATGATGACACTTTTGAATTTTTTAATGTAAAACATCCCGTGGTCCTCATATTTCATCACCTCCCCAAGGTACATAAGTCCTTGGTGGAGGTGAAAGGGCACCCAATAGTTTCAGGAATAGGGTCGCTGCTTGAAAACCTTGGTAACTGGTTAGAATCCCTGCTACATCCTCTGGTATATCGGTTGCCATCCTTTTTGAGGGACAACAAGCATTGAATGAAAGTGAGAAATTGACAAAAAAAATTGCTAGCACGAGGGTATGACAGTGGAGTGGTGCAAAAAGCACTAGCAGATGTCAGCCAAAGAGACAAGGTGTCCTTTCTTGAAGATGGGAAAAAGTCGAAGAAGGTAAGACAAAAACCCACCTTTGTGACAACCTACAGTCCCCAATACTATTCCATCTGCAAAATCCTATGTAGAAATCTGCCAATTTAAAGGATGATATAAAAGATGGCTGTTTTTGCGTCGCAAGACGCAATACAACTATCGGGAATCAAGTGTCTCCCTCAATGCTTAGAAAAACCAAACCACAGAGTAGTGGGTTGCTGCAGAAGGGACACTACAAGTGTGGCAATAGCACTTGCAAAGCTTTTGGGTACGTTACCACAGGCAAGATCTTCCAATCTTTGACCACACAGAAGGTATACTCACATCTACAATGCACGAACTGTAGGTCAATTTTTGTTATCTATATGATCACATGCTCACTGTGTGAGAAACAATATGTAGGGTGTACTTCTCGTGAGGTCAGAGAAAGGATTAGAGCTCACCTTAACGACATTGAACGAGGTAACGTGACTACTGGTGCTTCTAAGCATTTTGTGGAAGAACACGGTAAAGATGTAAGAGGCTTCTCTTGGATGGTAATTGATCAGATTCACAAAAAACCAAGATGAGGTGATTGATCCAAGGACCTCTTTGAGAAGGAGGACTTTTGGATCTTCACCCTTGGAAGTCAGCAACCTTTAGGTCTCAACATTGAGAATGATTTAATTAATCATTGGTAAAAAAAAGTAAAAAAAGTATCGGTTCAGGGCATAAAAAACATGTGTGTATATGTTCAGGTCATAAAACATGTGTGTATATGTTCAGGTCATAAAACATGTGTGTATATGTACATGGATACCCACAAAACTTTAACAAGTGTGGGTTAAGTACTTCCACATCTAGAGTGCCTACCAGTACATTTAATACTGGTATACATTAGACAAACAATCATGTTATATATTTCTCTAATCCCTGTCATTTCATAGAGTAAATTAATTATAATAAATAACAAAAATAAAAATAAGACAACCTTTCATTTTGTTAAAAGACATAAAATGTACTTTAAATTGAAAAGAACTAAGGATCATACATTGAAAGTATAGAGAGGTTCAGGTTAACAATTTTATTTTATTTAATCCTTATTATTTTTGTTTTGTTGCTTTTTGTTTTTCACTCCATTTAATTTACTCTATTTATCAATACACTGATCTTATTCACAAATTTGTCTCCCTAATAAGTCAGACCCCTTAACGGAAATAAATTATCCAACAGTTATACTCTAATAACTATTGCCTGTGATTCAACAATTATAAGTGGCCAACCAAATAGGTAAATTTTTATCCTAGTTATAACATATATTATTGTAACAGTAAATATGGCTTTAAATTATTACACCTTTATATAGTATGGTAAAGTACATTGCTTTAGGCATCAAGGGTCCTTAAAGGTAAATGAAGCTGGCAATTAAAATGTTAAAATGTTAAACAAGTAATTGAAGCAGTTAAGCTCAGGACATCAATAATGGAGCCAAATTTAATAGGGGGTGTACCCTTTTTGAGAGAGTCTATTGGTAGCATAGGAGGGCCTCAGTAACCAATAACTGTTGAGGTTATCCTATATTAATTAGTGCAGGGCATAAGGGCACTATACAGTCTATGATTAAGGCTCCATAGGAGCTGAAACGCGTCAGGCGCCCACCCCAGCCCTCCTCACGACCCTCATTCATAGCCATTTTTTATGCCTATTTGTTATACTGAAGCTTTTAATAAAATACCACTTAGCTTTGAGCTCTTCCTTGTCTGGACTTTTCCTTGATTTTATATATATATATTTACACATATAATATATTCTTTTACACATATCGTATCCGTACGAAGAGGATCTCCATGCTGAATGGCTCCGCGTTCACCGGTCTTGTTCCGTGGTCACCTCAGCTCTGTGTCGCCTTGGTCCTGGATGAAGTTTGAAGAGGTCACCGCGCTGAAAGAAGATGTTGCCACCTCAAAGAAGACTCCAGTAGTTGCAGAGTGATGTTCACAAGTTTGTCTATAAGAGGACATGTGAGAGAAAAGCACAGTGTCAGAAACACTGCAAGAGAAGCCAGAAACAGGCCTGCACTCCAAGAAACACAAGGAAGGGTGAGGAACCCTGACATTGACCACTTATTTGAAAGAGGAGCATTGATGTTTTCTCTCTATCTATGGTGGATACTCCACTATTTTTTTTTCTATATGCCTATGGTTCTACCAGGTGATCCACTATTTGTGATCACCTGGGTGTGTAACACCTCATTTGAAATAATGTGTTCTTATTTAAAAGATGGGTCACTTGCCTTTTTATGAGCCCTATGTTCTAAAGCTCATCCTAATATTGCAATGTTGTAAATCTAGTCGCTTTACAATTCAAATATCTACATATGACATGGATTTAAATGCTCAATGCTTGGTTACTTAGCTAATTCTCTATCCACTCTCCCATTCGTCAATCCCCTTCTCACACAAACATTTGTTATACTTGTCTATACTTGTCTAACACATTTATTTACAAAAATGCATTTAATTAATACATAGGTCTGCATAAAAACTTACAAGTTAAGACCTAAATTACAAGTGGATTGCTACTGATAGCGCAGGGTACACTATCATTATTGCGGGCCCGAGCTCAGAATAGTGCACAATCTGGTATTCCTAAATCATTGATAAAACTGAATTATCAGAGAATGTTTAGCACAGCTGGCATCTCTTTAGCACACCCTATACTTTCAATTGATAGCGTGGCCATGAAAAACTTCACATGTTGGGAGTCATGTGTTACACGCACGCGCAACACATAATAGCGCTAAACAATTTAGCAGAACTGGAGACCTGAAGTAAAGTGTTAGGGCTAAAATAAAAGTATAACAAAACACATTTAAAACATTTTAGAATAAATAAATTATATTTTAGGCCTAAAAGTATATACTACTTAAAATACGTTTCAACACCCATTTAGGTGTAAGTTTGGGATGATGTATTATTTAGAGAAATGACTTTCTAATAAACCTATTGAACCTACCCTAAAAAATATCTGTTTAGACCCCCAGGAATGAGTGTACCCAGTAAATAGATCCATTTCATCTCAGCTTTTCATAAAGCTTTTAGGATGTTTCCCCCTCCCCATTGATTCTGTATCTTATAGCCATACATTTAGAAATACTGTATGTTTTGGGTCACAGTCAAAGCATTTTTTAAAATAGTGATATAATGGCAGGCGTAACCAACTAGGGAAGAGACCGGTCGCACTCTGGAGGAGCTCCCGATATAGCCCTGTAGCTTTGTTTTATTTT
Organism: Bombina bombina; assembly: GCF_027579735.1. NCBI lineage: Eukaryota > Metazoa > Chordata > Amphibia > Anura > Bombinatoridae > Bombina > Bombina bombina. Next base: position 1,291,474,698 of record NC_069500.1, on the reverse strand, counting down.
ATACCTAAACCCCTAACTTCTTCCCTACCCTTCCCCTAATACCTATCTCTATCTCACCCCGCACCAGTGGGAAGGGGAGGAAGCACGCTGACTTTACTTCAGCAAACTTACACCACAAACATCGGAGCCGGTAGTGAAGGCCCCACAACTCATCTGGAGTGAAGCCCGGACCACTAACTCATGGAAGGCAGACGTCCATATAGGTGCAGATTGCAGAGAGCACATCTCCTCCTCCAGTGACAGGGACTCTCAACACGGTGCGCAGCGCCATCTTCAACAGCTTCTGACTCACCTGGGCGGCAGCTGTCTTGCCCGCTCTCAGTTTCCGCAGATAGCTTCAATGCACGCTTGAACTTCCAAGCCACCCATTGCATCGAAGACAGGCCCTGTAGCCTAGTGGGACTAGGCAATAGCTGGGTAAGCACGGTCTTAATCCTTATAAAAGACAACTAGCCCTGACTGTACTCTAACAAGTAATGCATAGCTGTCACGTGGAGTAGCGAGACTGCTCCTAGGCCCCTGCACCTAACCAATAGTCCTGTAAAGGGAAGCTACTTGAGCAGGAGGAATTCCATCGTGCCCATACCAGACCGCTTGGTCATGAAAGTGCTATAACACAGTATCAGCAGTGACAATCTGCCACACATTATAAAGGCCTAATAATCCAACTGCTGACTGTGGCCCTGCTGGGGCATTACACTTAGATAATATTTGCTCTAAGAAAGTCACATAGAACTGTGCAAGACACAACATCCTTTAACATTCATCAGGGGCTCCATATTTTTCCTTTTTTTCTCATCGTATTGAAAGATTCCTAATTTCTAAATAATGGAGTAAATTCCTCCCAAGGCTGCAAGCACCTGCCCTGCGCTTAGTGTTTAATCTTCCAACCTCTTTGCTCTGTTAGTTTGAAGGGATTGGTCTCTGGTCAGTGCATAACTTCATACCCCACTTGAAGATCAAAACTTACACCCATATCGCATATTGGTCCTCTTAACATTGCAGAACTAGTGAAAACATGTCGCAATCACGAAAGAGGAAGAATAGGCCACAATTCCCACCCAAGAAGACAGTGATGAATCATTTCAGCCACCCTGCCCCAGATCCTCATAATGCGGGGCATATGTATCAAGCTCCGAACGGAACTTGATGCCCCGTGTTTCTGGCGAGCCTGCAGGCTCGCCATAAACAGCAGTTATGAAGCAGCGGTCACAAAGACTGCTGCTCCATAACCTGTCCGTCTGCTCTGAGCAGGCGGACAGACATCGCCACAATACAACCGGATCGAGTACGATCGGGTTGATTGACACCCCCCTGTTGGCGGCCCATTGACCGCGAGTCTGCAGGGGGTGGCATTGCACCAGCAGCTCTTGTGAGCTGCTGGTGCAATGCTGAATACGGTGAGCGTATTGCTCGCCGTATTCAGCGAGGTCTGTCGGACCTGATCTGCACTGTCGGATCAGGTCCGACAGACCTTGATAACTAGAGGCCTGTATCTGAACCCCCTGACTCTCCTGGGTCTGAATCTGCTGACTTTGCTCTATCTGCTCTGAAAGATATTCATCATAGCACCTTGGAGACAGTGACCCCTACTTTCATACTTGATTCTCTAAAAGCTATGCTAGATGACCATCACTCATCATTTTCTGCCAAACTCTCTGCATCTACGGTCGAGTTAAAAAAGGAGATTTCCTCTACAATTGAACGCAATGATATGCTCGAACGAAAGTATGAGGACCTTACTACAGAACAGTCTAATGGTCTGACCTTCACCAACCACCTCTCAGAGTACTTGGACTCTGTTGAAGATAAAATAGCTGACATAGAGGACAGATCTCGGCACAACAACCTTATGATCTGGGGTGTGCCTGAGTCTGTTTCCTCATTGGATCTCCAGTCTTATTTCAAAGAGCTTTTTCATCACTTTGCTCCAGTAATATCAGATTCAGAAGATTTACTCGACTGAGCTCACCGCTCACTTAGGCCCAAAGGCCTTCCCGAAGGTCAGCCCTGCGATGTCATTGTCCGGTTTCATTATTTTACATATAAAGAGAGGATACAAAGAGTGCACTTCCAGAGACTCCCACTCCCAGAGAAATTCCAAAACCTTCAGATCTTTCCGAACCTGTCTGCATGGACATTACAACAGAGAAAAACTTTTTCTGATGTTACTATGACCCTGAGGAAGAGAAACATCAGATACCGTTGGGGTTACCTGACTAAGTTATTTATCTTCAAGGATAATCAGACTCACATAATCCAGAATGTCACCCAAGGACTCAAACTCCTCAAATGCTGGAACATGGCTAGCACCCACACTGGTGACCCACAAAGATCACAGCAACAACTTCGCCAGCTAAGCTCCACAGCATCTTAATGGACAGCTCTTCCCCAAACTCTCCTAACGCCTGAGTTCAATTTCCAACTCTCCGGACGCCTGAGTTCCATTTCACAGGAGATTCTCTCTACACTTTCTGGGCGTATGCATACTACCCAGAACTTTAGCCTTAAGAACTTGGTCCCTTTGTGTGGAGATATCTGGTTGGATCTTCTCTTCTCTTGGCTGATCTACGAAAAGAGACTGATAAGTATATATTGAACTCTGAACTGTTGTCTATTTAAAATGCCTTGTAGTGTGTATGGTTGTTGTTCCTCCTGTCTGTTCCATATTTAATGATGTGCCTTGAACCACACTGACCAGCAGAATGTTTAATCAATGCCTATATCCACATGCCCCCCTTAGCAGATATATCATAATCTAATTCTGCCACATAAACTATCAACCCTCTATAAATAGAGAGAGCACGTGGCTATCAGATTAGCACAATCTATTAATTCTAGGCTGCCTTTCCGCACGACATATCTGTGAAACACCTGATCCCCATCTTCATGGAGACTCAACCCCCCTTATCGTCTATGTGGCCATAAGTAGCCAAGAATAATTGCCTTAAGCACTATACTCTTCTGTGTCATGACCCCCAGAATGGATATTCTCTCACTTCTCTCTTACTTGCCCACGAGAAGAGCCTGTTAAATATGTGTTAAAGTCAGAGCTGTTATTTGTTTAATACATCTCATTATATGTCTAGGGAATGTTCAATTTTGCTACCTTTATATTTGCTTACTTTCCGTGATTTTCACTTGCCAGTTGGATATTTAAACACTGCACATGTTTACATAACCTTCCTCCACAGCTGTGCCATGGCTTGCCTTAGTCATATAGACTATTAACCTCCGCTGCACAATGAGCGTAGAAAGATAATGGAACTGCTTATCCAGTTATCTTTATGCCTTTTTCACACATAACCCATGTATATGCCCTTTCTGCTGCCATTCACAATATACATTAGCTAATGTTTCACACCCTAATCGGGCTCCCACTTAAACCCTTACCCCTGAGGCAACCAATTTAAAGTAAGATGTGGTATATGTGGTATATAGCATAGAATACTGTAATAGATTGCTTGCTGGATTACTTGTCCAGAAACATGAACTAGATGGCATAGCGGAGGACTGGCAGGTTGACAGATTAAGGCACAGATAATGTAATTCAAAGCATAGAAGGGAGGAGTGAGGGGTGAAGAAGGAACGTAATTTAAAAAAAAAAAATAGAAAAAATTGTCCCATAATGTCACACACTCCTACAGCATAATAGACACTATCAACACCAAACCCTGCAAACCCTTTAACCCTTAGTCTTAGACATATATATATATATTTTATTGAGGTTTGGAAGAGGGCATACATACTTCTTAATACTGACATAAACAATAGTTACAATACAATGTCAAAATATAATATACAATATACTTAGCATGGCATACCATCTGTGAGCCATACAATGATCGCAAGGGGCCACTTTTGGACCCCGTATAAAATACATAAAAGGTAGAAGGGTCCTTGAAATATAGGAGACCACTCATGGATCTCACCTGACAAACTTCATTTTTATAATAGAATATTTGAACAAATAAAGTAAACACGATAATTCACAAGATATAATGATTACCATATATCAATATATAAATAGGGCTCAGTCTGCAATATAACTATAGAAAAACTTTATATTACTTGACACCTGGAGGAGCTGCGCATAAGTTAATAAGTATATCTGGGTAGGGTGTAAATGCTGGCAAGTTGAGGAGTGTTGTAGGTGATGCATAAAGGACCAAACCAGGTGTGGGTTGAGAATTTATGGGAGAAGGGAGACTCATCTTTTATCAACATGGAAAAAAAAATCTATGATTATACCGCAGCAGGTTATCAGCTATATGTACAACTGTAACAACATTCCTAAAATATTTAAGAGGAGAGATGGATAGCCTATATGGATATATGTTTGATTTTGTTGGGGCTCAGGGCAATATCTGAGTTCTAATAAAGAGCTCTGTATATATAAAAAGTAGACGTCCCGCAACCTCGGCCGCTGGCGGCGAGGCGGCTGTTTTAAGTGCCCATCCAAAGCACTTGAGGTGTAAATAGAGCTGAAAGGCTAACATATGTTCTAGGGGTATAGATGTAAAGATGGCTGCATAGGTTTGTTGTTACGAGCAGTAAAGGAGTATATAAGTTAAGCGATATTAAGTATATGAACGTACCCCAGGGGATATTAGTAACTCATTAAAAATGTATGACAAAAGGGGTTTCTTCATGGATTGGGCATTAAGGGTTGAACCATGAGTTTCTTAGGTGGTTATTTGTATATTGCATACAGGAACTTTTCTAGCTCAATACTGTATCTGTGACATCCACGGAATATACAACAGTGGTTCTAGGATGTAATTAATCCCAAGCCCTTTTCAAAACTAGAAATAGAATGGTGACATTCCCATAGCACATAATACAATGATTCTAGTGGTTATTTGTATTTAGTGAGATCTAGCTATAGTCTTTAGCTTAACAGCCCTAAGGGAACAGTATTAATAGTTATAACCAAATAGATCAGCCTATAACATTGCTATTTCACTTAGCCTGTCTCACACAATAAGCATACCCATAAGTATATCTGAAGGGAGAAGAAATAAAAATAAATAAAGACAAAACAAAAATGCTTGCAATTTTCAGCTACAAAAGTTAATAGGGAATAATACAACCCACCGTCAGACACTAAAGTTACGTAGGGGTACGCTTAGCAAAGTTCCGTTGAAAACCATAGGGGCTCCATGAATTATACTGACCAGCTACCCAATTCCCATAGACAACAATAGACAGCAGTTTCCCAGAGTGTTGAACGTGTAACCTAGCTCCCATTGACGATGTGATGGATCTGAAATAAGAGAAACTCCTGGAAGTAAGTTCGTTGTGAAAGTTACTATTTGTGACTGCATTTCTCCTTGGCTTTGGGAGGGAATTTCAGCAAGAGTTCCCCTGAGTGAAGATTTCTCAGTTGCCTGTTGAGATGTAGAAATGTGTTGAGTCAACGCAGTATCATTTTCGGCGATCCACATGCAAGTAGCTTTGCTTTTAATAATGCCTACATCTACAGTCTCCCAATCGTCTATTGCAGGTAACATGATAGTGGAATCTGTTTCTTCCTCGCAGCTTGTCTTGGTGATTGATAGGCTCTGGGGCCCCATAGCGCCATCGTCCTTGCGAACAACGGGCTCAAGTTGCGTAGCTGTTTGAGGAGAACAGGCATCCTTGGAGTGGAGTGCCATGTATAGTGTTTTTTCAAATGGTGATTCTCTAGTAAGTAGCTCAGCTCCCACAAGATGTTGATAGTGCAGTCCATGCTAGACTCCAATAGGGGACAGCAGGTGAGCCTGTCTGATGTAATGAAGAAGAATTCAGCACTAGGTGCTGCCTAACGACAAGGCCAGAGGATGCCCTGCCGGGGAGTTTGAGAAAGGCCTAAACCTCCAGTATTGCTCCGGGCACTGATACCAGCAGCTATTTCAGCAAAGTTAGGCTCACCAGATGCAGGTTCAGTATTAGATTGTAGATCCAGTTATATAACACTAGGATGAGTCAATTAAGGCATAATATCATGTAGAAAAATTAGAAATGCTGGAGCAGTACGCAGTTGTGCGACTAGATATGGCCGCTGCCCGTAAGTTCCCCCAGTCTTAGACATCTTAACACCCATACATGCTCCGTATGAGTTGGATCATGTCCTCTACGTAATCCATCTTGTCCCATCTCCTCTGGACCCTACAACAAGGTCCGTCAGACCCCCATATAGAGATCCTAACGACCTAGAGTTGAATATTGTATTTCCCTCCAAAGAACACTGAACAATGCTCTTATTTTTGTCTCTATGCAATATCGCCAAATCATTCTAGGTGGGTGACACATAGCGGCCGCTCATCCTTATCCTTCTTCTGAGCCAATTCCTTTATCCCTATCCCTCATACTTGTGATCGGCCATCCCCTATATTACCTACATTTGGCACTTTGTGTCTACACTTAAAGTACTCTAGCCTCCCGCCCATATAAAGTGCCCCTCCTTAGTAGAGGACTACCAAAGTGGTTTGTCTTGTCGATACCACACCCTTATCGTTCTCTTTCAATAAAAACTTCCTTCTATCACTAAGTGTCGGACATACATTCTTTTTAGCGCCACCTTCCCCTCGCCCCCCTTCTTTTTTTCCCTCTCTTTTTTCTCTTCCTTCTCCCTCTGCTCCCTTTTCCTCTCTCCTCCCTGTTCCTCTGTTTCTTCTCTCTTGATTTGTCTATCCCTCACTCTCTAGCAACATGGCTTTATCATGCACATCCCACAATGTCAGGGGCCTTAATACCACTAATAAATGCAGCAGACTTTTACAATGCCTCAACCAAGCGAAAACCCAAATATAGTTTCTCCCGGAGACCCACTGGGTAGATGGCTCCCCCATCCCCCTCAAATCCAAACAATATCCAGTGGTTGAGACAGCGTCCTTTTTGAGTAAATCCAGAGGGGTAGCAATCTTCATTCATAGGAGCATACTATATGAAAAAATAAATATTCACACTGATCCCCAAGGACGCTTCCTGATGCTGAATTGTAAATTGGAAGGAGTTCCATACACTCTTGTGTCCTATTATGGTCCTAACACTGGTCAAGTTAAATCCCTTAGAAAATTCCAACGCTACTTGAGTGAGCAAAAATCAGCTAACTTACTCCTTGCGGGAGATTTCAATATGGTCCTAGATATTGCACTGGATAGGCAATCCCCTAAGCATAGGTCCTCCTCAATTAAGGTTTCCAAACAATTCAATACCCTAATAGCGCAACATAATCTGTTTGATATTTGCCGTTCCTTACACCGCACCTCTAGGGACTATTCGTGCTACTCCGCAGTTCATAATTCTTATTCACGTATTGATTTCATTTTCTGTGAACCATACCTACTAGATTCCATATGAACTGCACACATGCCAAGTTGCACCTGGTCAGACCACTCTCCTATTCAGGTGACAATGAGCTCCCCCATCACTCTGACCTACAGAACCCCATGGAGGATGTCCGAGTTTCTTTTTGCTGATTTAAACAATGTAACCCACATACAGGAGGAAATCAAACAATTCCTAACTATCAATGATAACAAGTCAGTAAATGACTACTACCTCTGGGGTCTCGCTCAAAGCTTATATTAGAGGCATACTTATCAAACTCCAATGTAAGCATAGAAAAACTCAGGAAGGGGCCTTGGCACAGCTCCACACCTAACTTCACAGCCTCACCTCCCAGCAAAAAGTTACACTTGACTCAAACGTACTTATTCAAATAAGTAAAGTCACAAATCGCAAACTTAGAAAATGTTAGAATGCAATGGCAATTACAAAAAAGTTAAGCAAGCTTACTATGCCAAAGAGAAAAAGGCAGACCGCCTCTTAGCTAACAAACTGAGACAATGAACTGCTGATGCCCGCATACCCTACATTAAGACTCCTGATGGAACGGTCAGGCTTCCAGCAGACATAGGCAAAGCATTTGCCAAATACTACTATGACTTGTATAACTTGGAAAACTCCCAGGACTCCCCTGTCCCTTCCTCTTCAGCAATCAAAAGCTTTCTTAACCCACTATCCCTTCCGACATTGACTGACGACCAAAAAGACTTCCTAGATTCTACCTTCAGTCCGCAAGAGATAGCCTTAGATATTAAAACCTTAAAATCCCACAAGGCACTGGGCCCAGATGGGTATACCGCCCTTTTCTATAAAAAGTTCAGCTCCCTCATTGTACACCTACTTGCTAGAGTTTTCTCCCTAGTTAGGCAGTCGGGAGCCCATCCAACTGAGTTCCTTGGGGCAACAATAGTAACAATACCGAAACCCGGTAAAGATCCCAACGCTTGTGAGAATTTTAGGCCTATCTCTCTAATTAATGTGGATACGAAACTCCTCGCTAAGATTCTAGCTACTAAGCTTAACCATATTCTCCCCTCCCTGATTGGGATCAGGTGGGATTCACCCCACGTAGGGAAGGTCCCGACAACACCAGATGCATCTTAAATTTTTTTTTTTAGGCCAAACGTGATAAAATCCCCTGCACCACTTTAGCCCTAGAAGCCGAAAAGGCATTTGATCGTGTAAACTGACTTAATCATTTTGAAGTCCCGAATATGTTCGGATTTCCTTTACAATTTTACATGTGTGTCAAAGCATTGTATGCCTCCCCATCAGCGACAGTTAGAGGTTTAGGATTCCTACCCCCTCCTTTTCCGATTACAAACAAAACAAGACAGGGGTGCCCCCTGTCCCCCTTGATATTTGCATTAATTATGGAGCCAATAGCTGAAGCAATCAGCTCTTGCAATGATATTAAGGGTGTAGTGATTGCAGGAGTACCTCAAAAAAACGCTCTGTTTGCTGATGACCTCACTATATTCCTGGGCGACCCTATCCACTCCCTTCCCGCCCTTTTTAAACTCCTCCATATCTTTGGGACAATTAGCTACTATAAATTAAACGTAAATATCACAGACGCCTTTACTATTAATATCCCAACGTAGAATATGATAATCTTTAAAGACGTTACACGTTTAACTGGTCACGGCAAAAGTTTAAACACCTAGGAGTTTTCCTCCTATCTCTAGCATTGTTGAAACTAATTTCTATCCACTCCTATATTCCTTCCAGAAATGGGTTGATCCCTGTAGATCCCTGGAATGTGCCAAGCCAGTGGCGTATTTAGGTTTTGTGCCCTGTAACTAAACGGCTCACCGCTCACACTATTTTACTTGTGTTTCTCCCCACCCCCTCCTCCTCTGACTGTTCTGAGTAAAACGTGCCAGGCAGACATACACAGTAACTTGCTGCTGCTTGATCCCCCTCCCCTCCTCCTACTAGGGCCCCACTGCACCTGTTGCACCCCCTGTTGTTCTGGACCTACCTGAGTTAAGTGACTCGTCTCCACACCGTCTCTGTTGCCACTGACTTCACTCCCTCAATCCATGTCGGAGAAAAGCTGGTCACGTGACTGCTCGGCAGCTAAAATCAAGTTATTGTTTTTTAGCCTGCCGCAGTAAGTGCAGCGGCCGGGGGCAAGTGCCGCCCCCCAAAATCTGCCACTCTAGGCACAGGCCTTGTTGGCCTATGCCTTAATACGCCCCTGTGCCAAGCATATCTTGGCTAGGCAGAGTGGCAGCCTTTAAAATGACTCTCCTCCCCAAGTTAACCTACCTTTTCCGTATTTTTCCGATACCCATACCCAAATCCCTCATTGGAAAATTCCAATTGCTATGCAATAAATTGATCTGAAAATACAAGCATCCACATGTGGCTACAAGAATCTTGCGTCCCCCAACTTGGCACACTATCATGAAGCCTCTAGTCTAGCCCATATCCTCCCTTGGAACTCTGATGCCTCGGATTGTAAATGGTGGATGTTGGAACAGGCTACTCTACCTGACTCACTCTCTCTTTCAGCCCTGCTATGGATCCCTAAACACATTCGAGCCTCATTTGATATCCAAAAATATATAGTCCTTTCAGCCCTACGCTTTTGGGATAAAATCTGATCCCTACCCCAGATTGCCTCCCACCCCTTACCAATTCACTCACTGTTAGGCCTACTCAAAGCCCTTAAGGATTCACATCCGTTTCTGTGGCATTCACATGGCATTGCTAGTATCAAAGATCTTTTCCCTTGTGGACAGCTAATTTCCCTTGCAAATTTTCCCTATACCTATCAACCTTCCCAATTGTTATAGTTCGAGTTCTGGAGACTTAGAACCCTCCTCTAGTCATGGGGGTTTACTACCCTCCCCCTACGTGCTTCCACCAATTGGGAACGATGATGGAATACAGCCAAAAGAATCCCTTGGGCATTGACAATCTCCTATCAAGATGTACGCAACCCCCCTATTTACTATAAGTCTGCCCACATCATATCATGGGAGAGAACCCTACAATTCCACGCCACACAGGACAAATGGTCCAATGCAACCCTAATTACAAAACAAGCTCTTCATTGTATCACCTTGCTGGAGCTATACCTTAAAGTATGCACCCAGTGGCACCTGACCCCCTTAAGACTCTTTAAAATGTCTCCCCCTAAATTCTCCCTTGTGCTGGAGATGAAGTGGCATGCTGTGATCGCCGGCCCATGTGTGGTGGGAATGCCCTGTACTGCAGCCCCTCTGGAGTATGCTCTCTCGCAAATGTTTCAACTTGGACCCTATATTGTGGACCACATTCCATCAGAGACGGCATCAGAACCTAAGTGCAGCAAAGGGGTAAGTAGCATAGCGATGGCAGCAAACATCAATATATATGTATATGCTTTTTTATATATACATATATATAAATATATATATATATATTTATGTATTAATATGTATATATACACGTATTAACACATAAATATATATGTATATGAGCATATATATATATATATATATATATATATATATAGGAAACACACAGTTCCTAACAGACTGCTATGTAAAGGCACTTTTCAGTGCCATTTTATTTTTCTAACACCCCACACCCACCACATTTAAAAAAATGCTTTTTACAGATATTTTATAAAAAATAAATAAAGATGTTGCTATCTTTATTTTATAATAAAATGTATTACATTTTATTTTTGGGGCATTTTGTGGACATTTATAAAATTAACCAGAGATCTGATCTCTGGTTAATTTTGTAAGTGCTAATTGCTACCGCGAGCTTGTGGTAGCAATAACCAGCCACTTGTAATGGCTGATTTTTTATTGCACGCCCACAAAGGGCAAATTTGCGGGCAGTGATAAATTAGCGATCCACTTGAAATTTAGCACTGTGTGTTAAAAGGAAAGCCTAAATAATGACCCTGCAAAGGGCTACACAAAAGAAGTTGTACACCAAACCAATTGTGTCTATGGTGTCTTGATGCCACAATGCATTTTTCAGCCCTAAATGGTACTTATTAGGCTGTGTCCTCAAGTTGCAATATCATATATTATACAAAATGCATTAATAAATGCTTTAGGTGGTGTCACACATCCTCAATCACAAATATTCCTAAAACACATTTTTAAAATAATTTTTAATGCCCACAGCATCTGAAAAGTAATCTAATACACAGGTTTCTGCCATTCCTATTGTAGACTCTTGCTACCTAGAGGGGCATAAGATCTCCTTTCTTTTACCCCATTCTGTTCTGGACTTCAATTTTAGTACATATTAATTATGCCCATGAAACATTTATTTAATTAAGTAAGTAATTTAAAGAAGCTAATAATCGCCTCTAGCTGTGCTTGGGAATGGAAGGTCTTGTCTTCATTGACGGATTGGACAAATTCGACATTGTTGCAAAATTATGCATTTTGGAAAGAAAAATCCAAAGGTTAAATACAGATTCAATGACTGCTTACGGAGGAAAAATGTTCATGATTTCATACAAAAATAAATAATCAATAGTCAATGTCTTAGCAGTTTATCTTATCACAATATTGCTTTGTAGAAAAAATAAATAAATAAATATATATATATACAGTTGCAAGAAAAAGTATGTGAACTCTTTGGAATGATATGGATTTCTGCACAAATTGGTCATAAAATGTGATCTGATCATCATCTAAGTCACAACAATAGACAATCACAGTCTGCTTAAACTAATAACACACAAAGAATGAAATGTTGCCATGTTTTTATTGAACACACCATGTAAACATTCACAGTGCAGGTGGAAAAAGTATGTGAACCCCTAGACTAATGACATCTCCAAGAGCTAATTGGAGTGAGATGTCAGCCAACTGGAGTCCAATCAATGAGATGAGATTGGAGGTGTTGGTTACAGCTGCCCTGCCCTATAAAAAAACACACACCAGTTCTGGGTTTGCTTTTCACAAGAAGCAGTGCCTGATGTGAATGATGCCTCGCACAAAAGAGCTCTCAGAAGACCTACGATTAAGAATTGTTGACTTGCATAAAGCTGGAAAGGGTTATAAAAGTATCTCCAAAAGCCTTGCTGTTCATTAGTCCACGGTAAGACAAATTGTCTATAAATGGAGAAAGTTCAGCACTGCTGCTACTCTCCCTAGAAGTGGCAGTTCTGTAAAGATGACTGCAAGAGCACAGCGCAGACTGCTCAATGAGGTGAAGAAGAATCCTAGAGTGTCAGCTAAAGACTTACAAAAGTCACTGGCAAATGCTAACATCCCTGATAGTGAATCTACAATACGTAAAACACTAAACAAGAATGGATTTCATGGGAGGATACCACAGAGGAAGCCATTGCTGTCCAAACAAAACATTGCTGCACGTTTACAGTTTGCACAAGAGCACCTGGATGTTCCACAGCAGTACTGGCAAAATATTCTGTGGACAGATGAAACCAAAGTTGAGTTGTTTGGAAGAAACACACAACACTATGTGTGGCGAAAAAGAGGCACAGCACACCAACATCAAAACCTCATCCCAACTGTGAAGTATGGTGGTGGGGGCATCATGGTTTGGGGCTGCTTTGCTGCATCAGGGCCTGGAGGGATTGCTATCATCGAAGGAAAAATGAATTCCCAAGTTTATCAAGACATTTTGCAGGAGAACTTAAGGCCATCTGTCTCAAGCTCAACAGAAGATGGGTGTTGCAACAGGACAATGACCCAAAGCATAGAAGTAAATCAACAACAGAGTCATGACCTCAACCCGATTGAGATGCTGTGGCATGACCTCAAGAAAGCGATTCACACCAGACATCCCAAGAATATTGCTGAACTGAAACAGTTCTGTAAATAGGAATGGTCAAGAATTACTCCTGACCGTTGTGCACGTCTGATCTGCAACTACAGGAAATGTTTGGTTGAAGTTATTGCTGCCAAAGGAGGTTCAACCAGTTATTAAATCCAAGGGTTCACATACTTTTTCCACCTGCACTGTGAATGTTTACATGGTGTGTTCAATAAAAACATGGCAACATTTCATTCTTTGTGTGTTATTAGTTTAAGCAGACTGTGATTGTCTATTGTTGTGACTTAGATGATGATCAGATCACATTTTATGACCAATTTGTGCAGAAATCCATATCATTCCAAAGGGTTCACATACTTTTTCTTGCAACTGTATATATATATTTATATATATATACAGTATAGATACATAGGGGCCTATCTATCAAGCTCCGAATGGAGCTTGAGGCCCTGCGTTTCTGGCGATCCTACCGCTGCTCCATAACCCTGTCTGCCTGCTCTGAGTATGCGGACAGACATCGCCGGAATTGAACCCGTTCGAGTACGATCGGGTTGATTGACACCCCCTGCTGGCGGCTGATTGGCTGCAAGTCTGCAGGGGGCGGAGTTGCACCAGCAGCTCACAAGATCTGCTGGTGCAATGCTGAATATGGAGAACATATTGCTGTCCGCATTCAGCGATGTCTGTCGGACCTGATCCGCAAATTGGCTTCATAGTATTCAGTATGCATATACAGTATATATATTCAGTAAATATACATATTTAGTGCATACATGCCTTTATTGAAAATGCCTTTAAGAAGTTGAACATGTTTTTCTGCAGTTTTATGCTTGCTGCCTTGTTCAGTGGGTATCTCGAAGGACAGGGGGGTTGAATCCCATTGAGGGCTGCTGCTGTAAGAAAGAAACACTGTCTGTGAGACTCCTTGCTGTGATAATATTATACTTTTTGTTTTTGGAAAAACTGAAAGCTACCTAAAACATAGATACGCAATATGATTGACAAAACATATAGACATGCCTGATACTGTTTAAAGGGACACTAACCCAAAAATTTTGTTTCATGATTCAGGTAGAGAATACAATTTTAAACAACATTCCAATTTACTTCTATTATCTAATTTGCTTCATTTTTTTAGATATCCTATGCTGAAGAAATAGCAATGCAGATGGGTGAGCCAATCACACAAGGCATCTATTTGCAGCCACCAATCAGCAGCTACTAAGCCTATCTAGATATGCTTTTCAGCAAAGGATATCAAGAGAATGAAGCAAAATAGATACAAGAAGTAAATAAGAAAGTTGTTTAAAATTGCATGCTCTTTCTAAGTCATGAAAGAAAAATTTTGGGTTTCATGTCCCTTTAATTAGTAGAACTTGCTAAGGGGGGATGACTAGATTAGATTGGATTAGACTAGATCGGAGTGATGAATAGTGTGATTGAGAAGTTGTTGAAGGGAGTGATAACATCTGAGAGAATGAACCCCTGTTCCCCAACGTCACAATTTGTATTAGAAGTGGGGTCACTGGTATCGATTAACTGGAAACTTACCATCTTGATTTTGATATTGATTGTGTGTTTGGTGGTTTGTGGTTTGTTTGGAAAAGATCAATTGGTGCAAGAAGATTCTGCATCTACACTTCCAAGTTGATTAAGTGTCAGCCCGAAGCAATGGCAAAAAGTGGGGAGGGAATTGAGCATACAAAGTGCCCCAATTGCACCAGGAGTAAATCCGTTGTTAAGGGACACTGTGCAGCATTTTGATTGGACAGTATACTCTTCCAAAAAGGCTTTTAAAGCTGCTGCAGCAGCAGTGAGTTTGATGATTCAACATGCAATGTGCATATTAGACCAAGACAAAAAACGTATGAGAAAGAGCAGTTAGCAAGGGAAAATGCAGAGTTAACTTCTGAAGTGCAGGTACTCAGAGGGTTAACTGAAAAAGTATGCCTGAAGTAGGAGAAGGAGGGGGAGGTGGGCAACGCTTCCCTTCCACTCTTAGTTGTAACACAGTGAAGCCAGATAATGAGCAGTGATATGATCTGAGACCTATTATGTATGCAGATGTGACTGGGGAATGTATTGAAGAATGTAATGAATTGTGTGATCGAGGAAGAGAGAATATACCTGTTATACCTTTTGAGTGGACCTCTAGTTTTGTCAATAACAGTGAAAGGGTAAACCCCTGTTCCTCAGATGTCACAAGGCCATATCGCCAGAACGATATAAACACACCTGTTCAAGGGAAGGTTACTAAAATGGTGCATGGTCTAAAAAAAAAAACTTTCCAGGAAAGGCTCAATGACCTCATAGGTAAAGGTTAGAAGAGAAAAGGGAAAGAGGTGACTTTTGAGTATATTAAGGGGTTTAGTAAAACTGAGGCTTGTATTTTTCACAAAAGAACAATTCCAGAACAAGTGGTAATGATCTTAAGCTGTAGAGTACTATGTTCAGGACTAATTTGTGGAAGCATTTCTTTGCAGAAAGATTGATTCATAGAATAAATTTCCCTTAACCCCTTAACGACCGAGGACGTGCGATCCTGCTCGCTTCCAGCTGCTTTCCGGTTATTGCAGTGATGCCTCAATATCGAGGCATCCTGCAATAACCTTTTTAAGCCATCCGGTGCAGAGAGAGCCACTCTGTGGCCCTCTCTGCACCGGAGATTGTTGGCTTACCGCGTTGGTGGGTGGGAGGCTGGTGGGAGGTGGGTGGTGGCCATGGTGACGTGCAGGGGGGGCGGGATCGTGGGCGTGGATGATCGGGGGCGCGCACTGACGCGCGCGCGTGCACGGAAGGGTGGGGGAGGGCGCGTGCACAGGGAGGGAGCGGGTGGGAACCGCTACACTACAGAAAAAAGTTAAACAAAAAAATGCAAAAAAACAGGGAATAAAAGTTTTTTTTTATAAATCAATTAAGGTGTTGGGGTTTGTCTGTGGGGGGGGGGGGGAAGCTACACTACAGAATTTCTATTTTTTTTTAAAAAAAAAAAGTTTTTTTCTTGAAACTGGGTACTGGCAGACAGCTGCCAGTACCCAAGATGGCCCCCAATAATGCAGAGGGGGAGGGTAAGAGAGCTGTTTTGGGGGTGGATCAGGGAGGTTGGGGGCTAAGGGGGGATTCTACAAAGCAGCATATGTAAATATGCTAAAAAAAAAAGAACAAATTAAAAAAACCTTTTATTTTAGTACTGGCAGACTAGAGTGGGGGAGGGAAGGGAGCTTCACTGCTAGCCATAATACACGTGTGATGCGCAGCAGCATTTAGCGGCCTTCTAATTACCAGAAAGCAACGCCAAAGTCATATATGTCTGCTATTTCTGAACAAAGGGGATCCCAGAAAAGCATTTACAACCATTTGTGCCATAATTGCACAAGCTGTTTGTAAATAATTTCAGTGAGAAACCTAAAATTGTGAAAAATTTAACGTTTTTTTAAATTTGATCGCATATGGTGGTGAAATGGTGGCATGAAATATACCAAAATAGGCCTAGATCAATACTTGGGGTTGTCTACTACACTACACTAAAGCTAAAATTAATCATACAAGCTCCCTACATGCTCCCTAATTAACACCTTCACTACTGGGCATAAAACACGTGTGGTGCGCAGTGGCATTTAGCAGCCTTCTAATTACCAAAAAGCAACGCCAAAGCCATATATGTCTGCTATTTATGAACAAAGGGGATCCCAGAGAAGAATTTACAAACATTTATGCTATAATTGCACAAGCTGTTTGTAAATAATTTCAGTGAGAAACCTAAAGTTTGTGAAAAAATTTGTGAAAAAGTGAACAATTTTTTTTATTTGATCGCATTTGGCGGTGAAATGGTGGCATGAAATATACCAAAATGGGCCTAGATCAATACTTTGGGATGTCTTCTAAAAAAAAATATATACATGTCAATGGATATTCAGGGATTCCTGAAAGATATCAGTGTCCCAATGTAACTAGCACTCATTTTGAAAAAAAGTGGTTTGGAAATAGCAAAGTGCTACTTGTATTTATGGACCTATAACTTGCAAAAAAAGCAAAGAACATGTAAACATTGGGTATTTCTAAACTCAGAACAAAATTTAGAAACTATTTAGCATGGGATTTTTTTGGTGGTTATAGATGTGTAACAGATTTTGGGGGTCAAAGTTAGAAAAAGTGTGTTTTTTTCCATTTTTTCCTCATATTTTATAAAAAAAATTAGAGTAAATTATAAGATATGATAAAAATAATGGTATCTTTAGAAAGTCCATTTAATGGCGAGAAAAACAGTATATAATATGTGTGGGTACAGTAAATGAGTAAGAGGAAAATTACAGCTAAACACAAACACCGCAAAAATGTAAAAATAGCCTTGGTCCCAAACGGACAGAAAATGGAAAAGTGCTGCGGTCATTAAGGGGTTAAAGGTGGTAAGGACACATTTGTAGCTGTTTTGGCTTTTTCTTACATAAAGTTAAACATCACCATTATTTTTATTATTATGACCTGTGCATACAAAAATCCACTTTCGATTAAAGTTTACATTATACCTTTGACTGGTTACATCAAAAAAGCAAACTGTCTGTAAAATCAGTAAGAAAATTACATATTGCAACTTGGCATTCAATGCCTGCTGCTGTAACACCTTGCAAGAAACCTTCTTTATCTTGCATAGTTAGTTTATTGGCATTATTATGCTCACCTTATCTGCAGAAGTGTTTTACATTTTTGTTAAAAAAATCAAATTGTTTGCTCCTGCATCTATAGGTAACTTATAATAACAGACCTCCCAATTATACAGATTTGAGAGGAGCAATCTAACCTAATTCTGAACTCTGTCTCGCTGTCCCTAAGAGACAGTCATATCTCCCTATTTGAAAGATTTTCCTTAACCACATCCATGGACCACCAGACATGTTCTCAAACATCCCAGGCGCACCCACTGAACAACTAAACACACCCAAGGTCCAGTTCACTATCCACCCTTGACCCCTCCCCTCCCTACACAGCCCTGCTCACAAAAAATCCTCCCTCAACCAAATCGGTCCAAGATACAAAGCCATAAATGTTGGGAGGTATGTTATTATTCATATAAGTATTTTATGATTTGAATATGCAAAACTCATTTGATGCACAATTAAAGGGACATGAAACCCCCATTTATTCTTTCATGATTTAGAAAGAGAATGCAATTTTTAAACATCTTTCTAATTTACTTATATTATCTAATTTGTTTTATTCTCTTGATATTATTTGCTGAAAAGCATATCTAGATATGCTCAGTAGCTGCTGATTGGTTGCTGCACATAGAAGCCTCATGTGATTGGCTCACCATGTGCATTTGCTTTTTCTTCAACTAAGGATATCTAAAAATGAAGCAAAATAAATAATAGAAGTAAATTGTAATGTTGTTTAAATTTCTATTCTCTATCTGAATCATGAAAGAAAGATTTTGGGTTTAGTGGCCCTTTAATTAAACTTAAGGGTGTTATTTGCTGCCATCGTGTGGCCTTCTCTCGCCATTGCCCAATTTTGTCAATTAATTTCCTGATAGATGATCATCCCTCCAATATAAATATATATATTACATTTACTATGTTATATGAAAATTTATAGTGCCTCTGTTTCATCCCATATTTTTCTAGTTACCTATTTTTCAGGAGTAATATTATATTTTACAAAGCTTTCCCCTAGTTTCCAGCACATGTCTAAATAATCAATTAACTCATTAATTAAGATGTTTTTAGTTGTGATCCCTCAGTAAATTTAAAGGGACAGTAAACACCAGAATTTGTTTTGTTTAAAAAGGTAGATAATCCCTTTATTACCCAATTTTGCATAACCATCATAGTTATAATAATATACATTTTACCTCTGTGATTACCTTGTATCTATGCCTCTGCAAACTGCCCCCTTATTTCAGTTGTTTTGACAGACTTACATTTTTAGCCAATCAGTGCTGACTCCTAGGAGCTTCACATGCTTGAGCTCAATATTATCTATATGAAACACATGAACAAACGTCCTCTAGTGGTGAAAAACTGTCAAAATGCTTTCAGATTAGAGGCAGTCTTCAAGGCCTAAGAAATTAGCATATGAACCTCCTAGATTTAGCTTTCAACTAAGAATACCAAGAGAACAAAGCAAAATTGGTAATAAAAGTAAATTGGAAAGTTGTTTAAAATGACATGCCCTATTTAAATCATGAAAGTTTTTTTTTTACTTTACTGTCCCTTTAAGTTAAACTTTTTTCTGGATAAAGACCCTCTTTAAGGATTATTAAGAATCTTGCTTCTAAATAATTCCCTCAGGCCAGCTCATTAGCTTCCTCAAAGCTTCTTATATGCATAAGTCACAGTTATAGAGATCTTAGCTCTTGACTTTCTGTCCGGCTTTTCCCATTTGATTATCATTATCATTTATTTGTATAGCGCCGCCAAATTCAGTAGCGCTGGTTATATAGTTCTTCATCTGCTTATAAAGACTCTTCTGTCGTTTTCAACGATCCTTCCTCAATAGGCACAGCAAGCTGCACGCTTTTAAAAGCTCCAGTGTAAGTGGCAATGTTTTCTGCTTTCATAATACATGGGCTAATAGTGCTTGTTATGATTTTTGCTTAATGAAGCTGAAAAGAAAATCGAAGCAGTGGATAATGAAAATATATTATGGAAAATGATGAATCCTCAGTCAGTGGGTTGGCCTTGTGAGGTAAACATTTTACATAATTATTTACAAAATATTCCAAGAGACAGAAACTTATAGTAGCAATAGCCCTCCCTTCTTGAATGATAAATAACAATTGTGGGCAAAATATGTAATCAATGCATATTAAATGGTAGCTTTATTTTTATTGGTTGAACATTTTGAGGCCTATTTATCAAAGGTCTGTCGGACCTGATACGACAGTGCGGATCAGGTCCGACAGACCTCGCTGAATGCGGAGAGTAATACGCTCTCCTTATTCAACATTACACCAGCAGCTCACAAGAGCTGCTGGTGCAACGCTGCCCCCTGCAGACTCGCGGCCAATCAGCCACCAGCAGGGAGGTGTCAATCAACCTGATCGTACTCAATTGGGTTGAATTGTGGCGATTCCTGTCAGCTTCCTCAGAGCAGGCGGACAGGGTTATGAATCAGCGGTCTTTAGACTGCCGCTTCATAACTGGTGTTTCTGGCGAGTCTGAAACGCTAGGATTTATCAGTGCTACAAATAAAGGGGACTTTCAGTCATGAAGTATAAAAAACTTCATTCTGAAATGTATTTAATTTGCAGCGAGTTTATGCCAAGCTGAATAGTGTCAATAGTGTCCTCTTAGCCAATAGCGTGCTAGTTATACAGCATAATGCTGATTGGCACGCACAGCTATTGGCTAAGAGGTGGAAATGTCATCTCATTGAAAACAAAAAATAACTTTTTGCTGTGGGAGGCCTGAGTCGCTCAGTGCGGCATAAACTTGCTGCAAATAAAGGCATTTTCAGCATGAAGTTTTTTATACTTCATGAATGAAAGTCCCCTTTATTTACAGCCCTAGGAAATCCTAGCATTTAAAAAAACGCTAGGATTTACCATAACTTTAAAGAAGGGGCCATTGTATTTAAATTGAGAGCTGCAGGTTTATATATGAGAAGCCATTTGTGCTGAATAATGCAGCCTCTGTCAGACAATTAATTTTACATTGATTTCCCTGACCTCTCCTCACTCTAAGCAAAAAGTCCTTTGCTAATCAATCGCAACCGTGTCTATAAGGATATGGAATAAACATGCTTTGTGGTTCATATATGTGCAGAAGGACGAATAAAAAATACTTCACACTGCAAAGCCTATCCTGCGTATCTTCCTTTAAGGTGGTTTATCACAGATTCTGCTCAATTAAGTGCATTTTATTCAACAGGAATATTAAACCTATACGCTATTGTGCACACATACATTTTTTTATTTTTGGGAAAGTGTCTTAAAATTATATCCACCCCAATCCATCTGGTGACCTTACTGCTATCTGACAACGATGAATTTTAAAGTTGTGGGCAGCAACATCAGCACTCCACCTTAAGAGAATACAAGCCTTACACACAATAGTCAGTGCACTAAAAACTGTATTACTACATAAAATACTGCTACAAATGTCCTCATTTAACATTACAGCATTCATATTTTGAAGACATGAGTATGCTTTGTAATTCATAAGCATGCTGGAGTGATTTATATATATATATATGTGTGTGTGTGTGTGTGTGTGTGTATGTGTGTGTGTGTGTGTGTGTGTGTGTGTGTGTGTTATTGTTCATTTAATAAATAATTTTCTCTTCTAGTAATTAGACTTGTTATAGAATGTAAAATAATCATGAACTGTTGTTTATGACCACATTTTACTAACCTTGCAGAAACACCACAAAACATTTCTTTAATATCCCTTGTACACAAGCAATTTCAATATATATGACAAAAATAATAATAAAAAGCATGCATTAAACAGGAATGACCATAAGTAAGACAAGTGATTTTATTATGTTCTTTGATCTTGTTGAATATGTAACTTGATATGATAAAACATTATAAATACATTTATTAGACACTGCCAGAACTTATTGACACAGCCATGCATTATATTATGTACAAAACATTCATTTTAAAAAATACATATAATTCAGCTTATTAATATGTGCTGCCAAACTTGGTTGTAATTTAGTAGGTCATAAAACACCAAGGGTGCAATGGAGCTACCTATGAGGCGCTAAGACTCTTTGGATAGCGCAAACCACTATTCTGATAAGTGCTTTTTAAAGGTAGGAATGGATTTGAGGACCCAATGGAGAGGTGGCACAAACGTTTGTGAATCATTGTCAAAAGCTTTAGTTTCTGGGAGATGTCAGATACATAATTATACCAATATATATTTTTTTTATTATTTTTTCTGCAATCAAGGTGGCACTCAAAGATGTAGAATCCAACATCCTAATTAATCATGATTAATTTCTAAAACGCTAGTTACAACTAGGCATATAGTGGCACTATACTACGTGCACCAATTTATTGTCTGGTATCTCAGAGCTAATAAGTGACAACACCAATCCACTTAACATTAATTTATTAATCTCAATAAGATCTGTACATTACTACTTAACAACAAGGGACTCAATAGACTGTAAATTATAGATTTATGTATGTGGAGGACATATAAGCCAAAAACATGTTTTATTAATCATAATTCAATTCTACTTGTCATCTCTCAGCATCACTTTAAATAATATGCTTAACTAATAAATGGAATAAAAAGTATTTGTTCTATAAATGTTAACACTATATTAACTTAACACAAAAGTAACCATTGTTCTTTACTGTTTTTTTCTGTCACATGGTATACATCGCCATCTCAAAATGTTTGTTGCTATTTACAAAAGTATACTGCTTTTAGATAGATCATAGATTCCTTATATGACGAACAGTTCAGACGTACTTTGCACAACGGATGTACTTGACGAAATTCTGAAAGAACTTTTGGGAATGTTAAGATTTACATGGACAGTCCCACTGTAAATTTCTGCAGGAACCACACACTTCCCTTAGCCATGGAACTTTGTCATCTTCTGAGAAGATTCTGAAAAAGAAATTGAAGTCATCAAATCAATATATATTAAATATGCGTACTGTACATTCTTGTTATTGACTAGACACTTAATTCATGATATATTAAATATGCATACTGTACATTCTTGTTATTGACTATACACCTAAATTATGATATATAGAGAGAAATGGAAGTTAAGATTCAACGTTTGTGATTCACATGTAGTGTAAACCCTAAAAGGACCACTCAATGCAGTAGAATTGCATAATTACAAATGTATAATAAAAAGACAATGATTTAACATCTACTCTGAATTTCAAATAAGCATTAGATTTTTTTCGGACACATTTATTTTTTCTCTCTTCTTCCGGCCTCCTGTATCATATGATAGACATCAGCCAATCAGAGACGAGTATACGTATACCCTATGAACATGTGCACACACTCAGTAGGATCTTGTTCCCAGAAAGTGTGTATAAAAGAATGGAAAATTTTATAATGAAAATAAATTTAAAAGTGTCTTAAAACGGCAAGCTCTTTCTGAATCATAAAAGTTTATTTTGAGTTGAGTATCACTTTAAATATCTTTCCAGTTTACTTTTGTTATCACAATTATCCCTTTCTCTTGGTCTACTTGGTTTAAAATCAGACCCTTTCCTTAAGGGCATACAGAAGTAGGCTTAAGAGTGTGCGCTTGTATTGAGCACTACATGGCACGTGAGTGTGGAGCAGTTTTATAGAAATAACCTGTGGAGGGAGGCTACAGCAGGTGGTAAGTCATAGAAGGGGACTTCCATAGCTCTGCTTGGTCTTATTGCTACTTACACACACTATTTGGAAGTCTCCTATCCAAAGACATATGCACTTGCAGTTGCTGGACTCTAAAGCTCCCTCTACAGCTGGGTACTCAAGACACATGCCTGCTCCTGAACATACCACAATATGTGTTTTTTACAAAGAAAAAGGATTGTAATAGCACTACACAAATTGAAAGGGATGCCCTATTATCAAAATGTACTTGGGCTAGAGTGCTTGTGCAAAAAAAATAGAAATTGCAAAATAATGTCTAGGAGAAGAAGAGCCTCCTAGGCACAGAAAGGTTTGCACTTACTAGCACTTCTGTCTCCCTATAGTAGGAACTGTATTTTTCCAGAAGGCGGGTGCTTGTGCAAATTAAAACATAACTTTTATTAACACCATATGTTAACACACTGATAAATTTAAAAACAAGTGGACAACACCAAATCCTAGGTATATCAATGTAAGGATTATCTGTATCAAAATAATGTTGGACTGTTGTGAGTATATATTGTAAACCAGAAATAACTGTGGAGTTGTGGTGCTCTAAAGGTCGCACATCAAAGGTGATACTAACCTTGGGAGCGATGGAACTAAGTAACGAACACAGTTTGTTATTAATAACATTCAGCTTGTAATGAATATTGTACAATAATGTCTTACTGCTTATGAGTGTTTCCGTTATTTGTAGGTAAAATAAATAATATTACAGGGATTAACCCTGAATTCTGAATACAAATGATATTTGGCTTATAGACTGGATCAAGCAGACTTTGCCTCTATTAAATCCCCAGGGATATGTACTTACTCAAGGTTTTCAAAGTCTATTTACATGTGATGTAACATTGATAATATATACTGGTTAGTTACCACTGTAAGTTGACATCCTAATTAGAGATGGATAATTTCTTAGGGAGTTATATAGTCTCCCATAGACTAATATTAACCGCTATTCTATGATTTCCGGTAGGCCTTTATGTAGAGTAGAAGTATGTCTGTATAGTTTCTATTAGAGATATATAATCCTTACTATTTAGGGTCTACTTTACACCCTATACATGTAAAGGTGCTAATACAGTTAAACTCACTTTGGATTCAAAAGTTTACAAAAATTTTTTAAGGATTTTAGTATTCCCTTCATAAGGAAATAAAAGTTTCTATACGGTCAGATAATGGTATTACAATCTAACATATAACCCCTATCAGGATAGATAGGGATTTTTTATAAATATCTTCAGAATTATATGTGAGTATTGGTCCGCTGGAGTTATATCTCTATATTGGTGTTTATTAATCTCCGCCATAAATTGTCTCACACAAATTTTATTGGTCCCTTATTTTAACACCATTTAGTGCTTGGTTATCTGACCAGGTTTTAATTCGACCTAGATACTTTATGGTTAATTGAAGTGAATACCTTCTGTAGAAGACTAAAATTATCGCTACTGCGTCCTAGCTTCGCTGTTGGTGACATACTCAACACTATATAAATCATGCAGACACTTGAGATCTGTTACTAAAAAAAAAGGTTCACACTACGTTTAAAACTATGGGAAGAAGATAACCTAATTTCACATAGAAATTTTATGCCCCTAGTGTGTATACCTTTAATTAATGTTAGATATTATTTACTGGATGATTGATGTAATATCCCAATGAATATAGCAACTGTGCTCACTGGTACATTTGCGTTATAATATAACCGCTTGTATTGGATATGTGTGACTTGTAATATCACCTATCTATAGCATTTGCTCAGTGGTTATACAATGTTGTATTGCCCTCCCTTAACATGTTTCGCCATTACAATTTTGGCTTTTTCAAAAGGTCTTTTTTTTTTAAAAAAAAAGCCGAAATTGTAACATGGTAAATGGTCCAGTAAGGATCCAACCTCAAATCAAGGGTGGTAGATACAAGACACTGGTTGCTAGCTGCAGTATATACACGAGCAGCTTACATGTATTGTTAAATAGAACAACTTTAAGCAAAATAATTAAAGGGACAGTAAACTTCAAAAAAAATCTTTCATGATTTAAATAGGGCATGCAATTTTAAACAACTTTCCAATTTATTTTTATTACCAATTTTGCTTTGTTCTCTTGGTATTCTTAGTTGAAAGCTAAATCTAGGAGGTTCATGTGCTAATTTCTTAGACCTTGAAGACTGCCTCTAATCTGAAAGCATTTTCACCACTAGAGGGCGTTAGTTCATGTGTTTCATATAGATAACATTGAGCTCAGGCACGTGAATCTCCTAGGAGTCATCACTGATTGGCTAAAAATGCAAGTCTGTCAAAACAACTGAAATAATGGGGCAGTTTGCAGAGGCATAGATACAAGGTAATCGCAGAGGTAAAATGTGTATTATTATAACTGTGTTGGTTATGCAAAATTGGGGAATGGGTAATAAAGGGATTATCTACCTTTTTAAACAACAAAAATTCTGGTGTTTACTGTCCCTTTAAAGTACCACGATGCACACTTAGAGTCTATACTGACTATTACCACAAACAAGTAATTTGTTAGACAATTGAGAACAAGCTGTGGTGTTTGCAATGACTTAGAAATAGCAGCTGTTCTGCTTTAATTGCAACATTGTATAACCACTGAGTAAACGCTATAGATAAGTGCTATTGCAAGTTACACATATCCAATACAAGCGGTTATATTATAACGCAAATGTACCAGTGAGCACAGTTGCTATATTCATTGGGATATTACATCAATCAACCAGTAAATAAGATCTAACATTAATTAAAGGTATACACACTAGGAGCATAAAATTTCTATGTGAAATTAGGTTATCATCTTCCCATAGTATCACACATAATGTGAACCTTTTTTTATTTAGTAACAGATCTCAAGTGTCTGCATGATTTATATAGTGTTGAGTATATCACCAACAGCGAAGCTAGGATGCAGTAGCGATAATTTTAGTCATCTACAGAAGATATTCACTTCAATTAACCATAAAGTATCTAGGTCGAATTAAAACCTGGTCAGATAACCAAGCACTAAATGGTGTTAAAATAAGGGACCAATAAAATTTGTGTGAGACAATTTATGGCGGAGATTAATAAACACCAATATAGAGATATAACTCCAGCGGACCAATACTCACATATAATTCTGAAGATATTTATAAAAAATCCCTATCTATCCTGATAGGGGTTATATGTTAGATTGTAATACCATTATCTGACCGTATAGAAACTTTTATTTCCTTATGAAGGGAATACTAAAATCCTTAAATATGTTTTGCAAACCTTTGAATCCACAGTGAGTTTAACTGTATTAGCACCTTTACATGTATAGGGTGTAAAGTAGACCCTAAATAGTAAGGGTAGCGATGCGGAATCTGTTGGCGCTCTACAAATAACCAATAATAATAATAATAATTATATATCCCTAATAGAAACTATACAGAAATACTTCTACTCTACATAAAGGCCTACCGTAACTCAAGGAATAGCGGTTAATATTAGTCTATGGGAGACTATATTACTCCCCAAGAAATTATCCATCTCTAATTAGGATGGCAATTTACAGTGGTAACTAACCAGTATATATTATCAATGTTACATCACATGTAAATAGACTTTGAAAACCTTGAGTAAGTACATATCCCTCGGGATTTAATAAAGGTAAATTCTGATTGATCCAGCCTATAAATCAAATATCATTTGGATTCAGAATTCCGGGTTAATCCCTGTAATATTATTTATTTTACCTACAAATAACGGAAACACTCATAAGCAGTAAGACATTATTGTACAATATTCATTACAAGCTGAATGTTATTAATAACAAACTGTGTTCGTTACTTAGTTCCATCGCTCCCAGGGTTAGTATCACCTTTGATGTGCGACCTTCAGAGCACCACAACTCCACAGTTATTTCTGGTATACAATATATTCTCACAACAGTCTAACATTATTTTGATAGAGATAATCCTTACATTGATATACCTAGGATTTGGTGTTGTCCACATGTTTTTAAATTTGTCAGTGTTTTTTTTTTTAACATATGGTGTTAATAAAAGTTATGTTTTAATTTCCACAAGCACCCGCCTTCTGGAAAAATACAGTTCCTACTATAGGGAGACAGAAGTGCTAGTAAGAGCAAACCTTTCTGTGCCTAGGAGACTCTTCTTCTCCTAGACATTATTTTGCAATACCACGATATGTATTCATGAAATGAGGGCAAGTTTCAAACACGGAGATCAAGACAAAGGGTTTGATTCTATAAAGCTCTCGGCTGCGGAGATTCTATATGAATGCTCGCCAGTACTTCTATTTCCCTGTTGGAATTCTCACTAAGGGGTGTATACTGCATTTCCATATGGGAAGGAAATGTATACATTACAAAAGTGCACAATGAAAATCTTAATTTTAAAATCATACAAAACAAATAATTGAACCATTCATCAAAAAAAATCAGGAAAAATTGTAGTGTTAAGGTGCGTCAAAATTTTTCACCAAAAATTGTATTTTATCAAAAATCTAAAATTTGTATGTATATTACATAGGAATAAATCATATTAAATATGCCCAGTATAAATTGTAATTTAAGTACACTGGATGTGCAAAAACAAATAGAAATGTATACTTATAAGAACAAAATACAAAGTATAATTGTTTTTGTTTTTTTCATAATATGGGCTGAACATGGGTGTTCCATGGGCGTATATAAAATTGTCTCTCAAATACCAGCGTTATTCTGTAAACATTTTCACCCTATAGATCTTACTGTTTTTCTCGCAAATTAAAAGGTGCCAAGCTTTTATCAAATTACTCCAATCACTAATTACTCTGAAAGGAAAACCTATGCATATGAAAATAACAGTGAATTATTATAAAAAATACAATGCACTGAAAACAGTGTTATTGTATTAGGCATAATATTAAAGTTTAAACATTGGGTTCTTCCTGTGTACTTCGTTCTTCAATGCAAACTTTTACATAGTAGAGAGCTCTCATTACTTCGATGGGAGACATCTCACTAATAACAGGGTGATCTCTCACCATACTACCAGTCTACAACCCCCTCAATCATTCACAAATGCCCAAAACCTACAAAGAGAAATATGTTTTAGCCCTTATATCTTCCTCTCACTTCACTACCTGTCTCCTCGATCCCATGCCTTCACAAGTACTGCCCTACATCTCTCCTACTCTTACTCCAATCCTCAGAAATATTTTCAACGTCTCCCTCAGAACTTGTATATTTCCCTCAACCCTTAAACAAGCCCTAATCACAACTATCTTCAAAAAGCTTTCTCTTGATCCAACATCCCCAACTACTGCCCTATTCCCTACTCCCCCTTGCCTAGAAAAGCTAGTATATATATTTATGACATGTCCTCACATTAAACTCCCTTCTTGATCCACTGCAATCTGGATTTGACCCCAAACACTCCACAGAGACAGCAATCCTTAAGGTTACTAATGACCTACTTAAAGCTAAATGTAAAGGCCACTTCTCTTTGTTAATCCTCCTTAATCTGTTTGTATTCTTTGATACTGTTGACCACCATCTCTTGCCCCAAATCCTCCAATCCTTTGACATCTGCGACACACCCCTCTTGTGGTTCTCCTCCTACCTGTCTAACCAGACCTTTAGTGTAGCCTTCTCTGGTGCATGCTCTGCGCCTTGTACCTACCACTTTCTGTTGGGGTACCACACGGCTCTATCATTGGTCTCTTTCTCTTCTTAATCATACATCATCATTGGGTTCCTTAATAAAGTCCTACAGGTTTTATATAATTTCTATGCTGATGATAGCTAAATCTTCCTCGCTGCACCAGAACAATCCCCTTCCTTGCTAGCTTGTGTCTTCTCACTACCTTAAGCTAAATCTCTCCAAAATTAAGCTCCTTATTTTCTTCTTCCAAAATCTCTATACTTGCATATTAGACCTATGTTTATAGCGCTGTGGAATCTGTTGGTGCTCTACAAATAACTAATAATAATAATAATAATGACTAACTCTATTGCTGACCTCAGTTTGTCAGGATTAACCTTGGAATAAAGGTCAGGTTAAAGTGATGGTAAATCCTAGCGTTTGTGAAACGCTAGGATTTACCAGTGGAACAAATAAATTGAACTTTCAGTCATGAAGTATAAAATGCTTCATGCTTAAAGTTCCTTTATTTGTCTGAAGCGTTTGCCGCACTGAGCTCCTTTAGGCTGCCCACGGCAGAACATTTTTTTTTTGCTTATAGGTGACGTTTCCAACTCTTAGCCAATAGCCGTGCAGGCCACCTGGCATTATGCTGGATAGCTAGCATGCTATTGGCTAAGATCCCCTCTCAGCAAAATAGCATTTTGCCTGAGGAGCTCAGTGTGGCAAACGCTTCAGACGAATAAAGGCACTTTCAGCATGAAGTATTTTATTCTTCATGAGTGAAAGTCCCCTTTATTTGTTCCACTGGTAAATCCTAGCGTTTCACAAACGCTAGGATTTGCTATCACTTTAAGGTAAAGGGCAAGCAGAGATATAGGAGAGAGCCAAAGTAAGGGATGGATGACTTGTAAAACCAGTTGACAGAAGGGTAGAATTAAGGTTTCAATAATTTATGATTAAAATGTACTTGACTGTCAGCTGCAAGCAGATTTATGAAGAATACTCCCTGTCATAATATGCATTTCAGCCATCGCTCAGGGCTGAAACATAAAGAAACATAGTAGTGTAGAAATAAAATACTCTTTCCTATAGAATTTAAGTTTTCTTTTATTAAAATGTTAATATCTTCAAGATAAATAAATTAACACATTATCAATGTTGCACTTCTGGGACACCCCCAATTTGCTGCAAGAGGATATTGGTAGTAATTGGTGCATATGTAGGTATGCCTACTTCTCCATTTGGAGTGACACAATAGTGCAACTTTGAGTATGTATATTTAACTCTTTTGTATCAGCTAAACATATAGGGGTAGATTACAAGTGGAGCGCTAAAATACCGAGCTCCTGCAAATTAGCAGGTAGTTTTGGGGCTTTAAAGTTGGTGGGAGTGTGGTGTTAGAAAACAACGCACTGGAAAGTGCCTTTACATTGTGGTCTATGGGAACTGTGTGTTCCCATAGTCTGTAATGTAATTATTTATGTATATGCTTATAAACATATATATTTATGTGTTAGCTGTGTATATACACATAATAACACGTGAATATATATTTATATATACATATATATTTAAAAATTATGCCCATTGCTGCACTTCTTACCCCCTTCTATGTGCGAGGGTCTTGACGGCATCAGAATGAGGCTCCTATAGGAGCCTATGAAGGTGTGCTCTTGTGAGCGCAATGCTTCCTAGCAATGCAAACATGGGCTCACATTCACATTGCCATTTACATCTAATAGCAGCGCACATAATCGTGTGCTGGTATTACAAAGTGAAGTCTAATATTGCTTGCTTGCAAACGATATCTAGCGCTCCACTTGTAATCTAGCCCATAGTAAAATACGTAGAGGATTTTATTTCTCTGCAAAAATTTCCCTTAATTCTGTTAAAAAATGAACTAATAATGTTCTTCACACTTAACATCTCCCTTTACCAGGCAGCTACGCTTGATATTGATAAAATCAGGCTTAGGGAGGCTGGCTAGGTTGGTCCTTTCTCCGTATATGAAACTTGAAAGCATTGTCTGAGCCTCACTTTCATGTAATTGTACCCAGAAACAAGTTTGACAGTTCTATATTCTTGTTTTGCCTTACTTTCAGCTTATTTATTCTACTATATTCAATCCTGAGTCTAGCATATTTTCCTAAACATTAAAATGTGATAATTTCTCAGCCAAAATACAATACAACTTAAAAAGCTATTTAAATATGCCCATGGTGCACACACTTCCTTCTTCATTCCCATTCAGCTGCTCTGGTTTAAACAGTTTCCTATTGATAATTTACCTTTATATTCTAGAACCAGTTACAGCAATATTTTGGAGGGGAGTTGGTGAATTCTGAGAAATCAATGGCTGAAGATCATATTAAAGGGATATTAAACAATATGAGATTGCTATATAAAATGTTTAAATATGTGTAGTTAAAAACTTTGCAACATACTTTCATTATTTATTTTGTCCCCTTTTCCTGAAAAGAAAATTTGGTTTTCTAAGTTCCACTGATTTTTTTTAAAGTAATGGGCATCAATTAAGTTACCCTTATAAATCCTTCATGCTAAGTAAAATTAAGGAAAGATATAAAACAGGCAATAAAAAAAACCTGTCCATGGGTTTTGTTTGCACAAACAGAAATAAAGACTAAAATGTAAAAAAAAAGAGTTCCAACATGGAGGCGCCCATTACTTTATTGCAACAAAAGTAATTTATAATAATAATTAGACATTCATGATTAAGACAGAGCATACCATTTTAAACAACTTTCCAATTTACTTCTATTATTTAATTTGCTTCCTTCTTTTTTTATCCTTTGCTGAAAGGTTTACTAGGTAAGCTCAGGAGCAGCAAAGACCCTAGGTTCTAGCTGCTGATTGGTGGCTGCATATATCTACCGATGTTCATTGGCTCACCCATGTGTTCAGTTAGAAACCAGTAGTGCATTGCTGCTCCTTCAACAAATGATACTAAGAGACTGAAGCAAATTTGATAATAGAAGTAAATTATAAAGTTGTTTAAAATTGTATGTTCTACCTAAATGTTCTAACCTAAAACAGGCAGTTGGCGGTGTAGTGCAATAAGAATACATTGACAAATATATTGCTGGGGCATTCTGATGTATTCACTTATACACTAGATATAATACTTCCTAGTATAAGTTTAAACATGTGGGAAACTTAAGAAACATAAAAATAAAATGCCCCATAACATTTTTTTAAAACTTGTATACACAGTTACTCATAGGGAGCCTGTAGGTAAGATTAACTAAATATATGACATTCAGTAAGTAAACACTAATATACATTTTACAACTTACCAATTATCCATAACTTCTTTTTCAAAGTCTTTCCAAAGCATTGAAATAATCACTGTTTAAATTAGTAAAACAACTCTATAGGGCCGATTTATCAGCTGAGCTGATCATGTCCGCCCGACATTGCTGAATGCCGACAGCATACGCTGTCAGCATTTAACTTTGCACAAGCAGTTCTGGTGATTCTACAGATTCACAACCCATCGGCCACTAGCAGGCGGTGTCAATCAACCCGATCGTATTTGATCGGGCTGATTGCTGTTCGCCGCCTCAGAGGCGACGGACCAGTTAAGGAGCAGCGGTCTTAAGAAAAACTCATAGCTATTGCTTTGAATATGTGTGAAGTTATTCCTCGCGAAAATAGCCTAATTTTGAAAGAAAAAAACATTCAGAAAAAAAAAACATTCAGAATCTTCACCAATTCTCCCCACTAACAAGGTTTAAATAGCATTTCCCTACACTATGTACCAATTTGACAAACTCGAAACATGATAAATACACAAAATGGAAGTAATTTGGGAAGATACTTTGTTCATGAGGCAAATAAGGAAATAACAGTAGGTAAATAGTTTTTCTTTCTTGTATTTCTTAAGCTATAATCTACTCAATGAGTTATCTAGCGCAGTATAAAACAAAAGGATGGAAAACAATTATATACAAGACTTTTCTTTAAAACAATATTTCAGATTAAGTCCCAACGTCTAGTGGGCTATATTTTTGATGCTGTAGTTTTTGCTATTAAAGGGACAGTCACATCAAAATTAAATGATTCAGATAGAGTACACAATTATAAACAACTTTCCAATTCACTTCCATTATCTAAATGTGCACTATATTTTTATATTCACACTTTCTGAGGCACCAGCTCTTACTGAGCATGTGCAAAATTCACAGGATATATATATATATATGCATTTGTGATTGGCTGATGGCTGTCATATGATTGCATTAGGAAGGAAAATGTAATTAACATTTGTCAGAAAAAAATCTGCTACTCATTTGAAATTCAAACTAAGTGCTTTGGCATTGTCTGTTAATTATTCATTTATTTATTATGGTATTCTACTTTGTTTAGTGACCCTTTAAAGAAGTAGAAACTGTTCCCATTAGAGTCAACATGGGGTAATTATAGGGACTGGGCCCTGATTAGATATTGAAAATTACACCTGCTGTTGTGCCCTGAGTACTGAAGAGCACTGCTCCTGCAGCATAAAACTTGCTTTAATTTTAACTCTCTCATTTGGAAACACTCTGGCTGTACAGTGTGTCTAGTTGTCATTGTATGGTCATAGAGTAATCTATTAATTTACAAATTGATCCTCATGGGACAATTTATTTCCTTTATTCACAGAGGATTCTAAAAACCCTGATGGATTAGGTAATTAAAGGGACACTGAACCCAATTTTTTTCTTTTGTGATTTAGATAGAGCATGCAATTTTAAGCAACTTTCTAATTTACTCCTATTATCAAATTTTCTTCGTTCACTTGCTATGTTTATTTGAAAAAGAAGGCATCTAAGCTCCTTTTTTGGTTCAGGACTCTGGACAGCGCTTTTTTATTGGTGGATGAATTTATCCACCAATCAGCAAGAATAAACCAGGTTATTCACCAAAAATGGGCTGGCATCTAAACTTACATTCTTGCATTTCAAATAAAGATACCAAGAGAATGAAGAAAATTTGATAATAGGAGAAAATTAGAAAGTTGCTTAAAATTGCATGCTCTATATGAATCACGAAAGAAAAAAATTGGGTTCAGTGTCCCTTTAACCAATAAGGATTTAATGGAGGGTTACTGCAAGGGATAGCCAGAAGACACTACAGATAAAAAACAGGGGTGATCATATCTCAATATGTCCTGGGGTTAAGAGGAGGATCCATAACTCATAAAGGAATGAACAAACAGATGGAAATATTGTGGCTGAGGCACTTAAAGGGCCATTATACACTCATATTTTCTTTGCATAAATGTTTTGTAGATGATCTATTTATAAAGCATAAAGTTTGTTTTTTAAAAAATGTATAATTTTGCTTATTTTTAAATAACATTGCTCTAATTTTCAGACTCCTAACCAAGCCCCAAAGTTTTATTTGAATACCGTCAGCTACCTTCTCCAGCTTGCTCCTGTTTGTGTAAAGGGTCTTTTCATATGCAAAAGAAGGGGGAGGGGGGAGTGTCTAATTTACCACTTGCAGTGGGCTTTCCAGCTGCCTTTTCAACAGAGCTAAACTGAAAGCTTCTAAGTACGTTGTTAAACCATTTTATACTGGATTTTTATATCAGTATCTGTGCATCTTATTCTTTATAGTAGTGTCTATTACATGCAGTTATATGAAAATGAGTGTATACTGTCCCTTTAAGGTAGATGCAAGATGAGCAGTGGCACAAAGATGTGTAGTGGGGGTGAGCTTAGGTGGTCATGAGGTTATTTATGGTGAGGTCATTGTTTTTGAGAGTATGGTTAAGGTCAAATTTGAAGCTTCTACAGTTTTAAGTAGTGCTAAGTATTCCAGTCTGTACTGTAGCCCCCCCTCCCCCCTTTGGTCACAATACAACTATACACAAACCTACTGAGGAACAGTTACTAGTTACAGAAGGGAGTAAGGTGAGACTACTATAAAGAGAAGGGGAGACATGAGTATAGTGTTAGAACAAGATGTTTTAAAAAACTATAACAAAACTAAACAAAGTTGAGGATGTTGTGTGTGGGAAGAACGATATATGTTTGTGCATGTGTGTGTTTGTGCATGCGTGTGTGTGTGTGTTTGTGCATGCGTGTGTAAGTGTGTAACTGTGTATATCAGTGTGCCTGTTGTGTTTGAGGGTAGCATTTCAGAGATGTGTGATCTGGACAATCTTAGGATTCCACTGATACTAGTGCCTTTATTATACAGCGGGGCAAAAAAGTATTTAGTCAGCCACCAATTGTGCAAGTTCTCCCACTTAAGAAGATGAAAGAGGCCTGTAGTTTTCATCATAGGTATACCTCAACTATGAGAGACAAAATGTGGAAAAAAAATCCAGACAATCACATTTCTGATTTGGAAAGATTTATTTGCAAATTATGGTGAAAAATAAGTATTTGGTCAATATCAAAAGTTCATCTCAATACTTTGTTATATATCCTTTGCTGACAATGACAGAGGTCAAACGTTTTCTGTAAGTCTGCACAAGGTTGTCACAAACTGTTGCTGGTATGTTAGCCCATTCCTGCATGCAGATCTCCTCTAGAGCAGTGATGTTTTGGGGCTGTCGCTGGGCAACACAGACTTTCAACTCCATCCACAGGTTTTCTATGGGGTTGAGATCTGGAGACTGGCTAGGCCACTCCAGGACCTTGAAATGCTTCGTACGAAGCCACTCCTTTGTTGCCCGGGTGGTGTGTTTGGGATCATTGTCATGCTGAAAGACCCAGCCACGTTTCATCTTCAATGCCCTTGCTGATGGATGGCGGTTTGCACTCAAAATCTCATGATACATGGCCCCATTCATTCTTTCATGTACACGGATCAGTCGTCCTGTTCCCTTTGCAGAGAAACAGCCCCAAAGCATGATGTTGCCACCCCCATGCTTCACAGTAGATATGGTGTTCTTTGGTTGCAACTCAGCATTCTCTCTCCTCCAAACACGACGAATTGTGTTTCTACCAAACAGTTCTACTTTGTTTTCATCTGACCATATGACATTTTCCCAATCCTCTTCTGGATCATCCAAATGCTCTCTAGCATACTTCAGATGGGCCCGGACATGTACTGGCTTAAGCAGGGGGACACGTCTGACACTGCAGGATCTGAGTCCCTGGCGGCATAGTGTGTTACTGATGGTAGCCTTTGTTAAGTTGGTCCCAGCTCTCTGCAGGTCATTCACTAGGTCCCACCGTGTGGTTCTGAGATGTTTGCTCACCGTTCTTGTGATCATTTTGACCCCACGGGGTGAGATCTTGCGTGGAGCCCCAGATCGAGGGAGATTATTAGTGGTCTTGTATGTCTTCCATTTTCTAATTATTGCTCCCACAGTTGATTTCTTCACACCAAGCTGCTTGCCTATTGCAGATTCAGTCTTCCCAGCCTGGTGCAGGTCTACTATTTTGTTTCTGGTGTCCTTCGACAGTTCTTTAGTCTTCACCATAGTGGAGTTTGGAGTGTGACTGTTTGAGGTTGTGGACAGGTGTCTTTTATACTGATAACAAGTTCAAACAGGTGCCATTAATACAGGTAATGAGTGGAGGACAGAGGAGCCTCGTAAAGAAGAAGATACAGGTCTGTGAGAGCCAGAAATCTTGCTTGTTTGTAGGGGACCAAATACTTATTTTCCACCATAATATGCAAATATTTTTTTCCAAATCAGACAATGTGATTGTCTGGATTTGTTTCCACATTTTGTCTCTCATAGTTGAGATGTACCTATGATGAAAATTACAGGCCTCTCTCATCTTCTTAAAGGGACATGAAACCCAAATTTTTTATTTCGTGATTTAGAAAGAGCATGTCATTTTAAACAACTTTCTAATTTACTTCTATTATCTAATTTGCTTCATTCTCTTGATATCACTTGCTGAAAAGCATATCTAGATATGCTCAGTAGCTGCTGATTGGTTTCTGCACATAGAGGCCTTGTGTGATTGGCTATTGGCATTGCTATTTCTTCAACAAAGGATATCTAAAGAATTGAGCAAATTAGATAATAGAAGTAAATTGGAAAGTTGTTTAAAATTACATGCCCTATCTGAATCATGAAAGTTTAATTTTGACTAGACGATCCCTTTAAGTGGGAGAACTTGCACAATTGGTGGCTGACTAAATACTTTTTTGCCCCACTGTACATACAGTATACCAGTGCTGATTTACTAGTTTTCACATTTGTTTTATACACTGCAGATTGGACCAGATGCCTTTTCCTGCAACATGCACATGGGATTAATATTTAAATTCCTTTATAATTGGTTTTGTAATAGTTACTTGTTAGCCAAAGAAAATAGTTTGTATTTTTTTTTGTTTTTACTTAGCTATTTTTACATCTCCAGTTGATCAAGACCATTATCTATTATCATCATTTGTAGCATTTTAGATATCATATAAACAATTTCCACTCAAACATAACAAGTTCACCAACCTCCTAATATAGAGCTAGATTACAAGCTATATCGGCTTTTTGCTCATGATGGAAATAGCGCACATAATACAAGTTGAAAGTAAACACGATCGCAAGAGCACAATCGCATTTTACCTTGCGTAAA
Organism: Bombina bombina; assembly: GCF_027579735.1. NCBI lineage: Eukaryota > Metazoa > Chordata > Amphibia > Anura > Bombinatoridae > Bombina > Bombina bombina. Next base: position 1,291,437,086 of record NC_069500.1, on the reverse strand, counting down.
GGGTAGTGCATTAACAATAGTTGCATAAAACACAACATAAATAGTAGGGATAAATAGTAGGAATGGGTGAATGTTTTTCAACATTGGAAAAAATAAACACATTTTAACACATTTGTTCATTCGTTCGTTTCGAATTTAAAATGTTTGTACAACATTCTAACATTCATTTAATGTAATAGTATTTCTAAAGTTTCTTTAAATGTAATATTCAAATCGAATTTTTGTAATAATTCAATTTATTCAAATTCGAAAAATTTGAATCAGTATATTTGTAATAGTAATGCATGTAATATATATGTTTAAATGTAATATTCAAAAGATGCAATATTTGAAATAGAAACATTCAAATGGATATATTCGTATATAGTATATATCAGTTTACTAAATTCCCTACCACATGAACTATTGAACTTCTGAATAGTATTTGTTAAATCAAATGTTACATTTGAAATTTTGAATATGGATATTCAATCTAATTATGAACATTCAAAAACTAAAGTAATATTCGAAAAAATGAAAATGACATTTGATTAATGAATTGTAATGGATTTTCATTCTTATAAACATTTGATTGTACAAAACAAATGTCCTCTGGACTATTAATTAGTTCTACCAAATGAATTACACTTTCAGAAAATTTGCCTATCTCTAATAAATACATTCAAAATTACATTTACACTCATATAAACACTATCTGTTAATAAATTATATATATAATTATTAAAAGAAAAAGTAATAAGGGTTAAAGGTTATATGGTAAATGATAAGAGTCTATATTGTATATATGCATACAGTAGATGAACATGCCTAGATATGTGTGTGTGTATATATATATATATATATATACACAGGTATACCTCACTTTACAGCGCTTCACTTTACAGCGCTTCGCTAATACAGCGCTTTGTGGAGCTGAAGTTCAACCTCCAAGGATTTTAAAACAGTGCTGTATTCTTCGTGAGATTGCAAGAAAAGTGACTGGCACCATTTTATTATGCTTAGTTCACTCTGTTTACAGCATTACAGTGCAATCTGTGTCTCAGTGCTATACTCTGGCAAATTGTACTACAGTAATTGTCACTATTTTACAGGTACAGTATTTATTAAATACTAAATGAATACTGTGCTGTGCGAGTGTTAAACTAAACTTAGCGCTATTGCACACCTAATATAAGTTAATTAAAACATGTTTTTAAGTTTTTAAACACACTGGCAAGTGAAAAGAAAGCTAAAACTGCCTTGTTTCACTTTAAGGCGGTTTTCACTTTACAGCGGGGCTCCGGTCCCTAACCCGCTGTATGAGCGGGGTATACCTGTATATATATATATATATGTGTGTATAGATGTATTTAAAGGGATACTGAACCCATATGTTTTTGTGCATGATTCAGAGTGATCATGCAATTTTAAGAAACGTTCTAATTTATTTCTATTATCAATTTTTTTTTGTTATCTTAGGGGTCGATTTAAGAAGCAGCGGATGCTGCCTCTGACCCACTCCGACCCGACCCAAGTTAAGAAGCAGCGGTCCTAAGAGCGCTGCTACTTAACTCGTCCGCCACCTCTGAGGTGAATACGATCGGGCTGATTGACAGCCCCTGCTAGCAACCGATTGGCAGCGAATCTGCAGGCGGTGGTATTGTACCAGTAGTTCACAAGAACTGCTGGTGCAATGATAAATGCTGACAGTGTATGCTGTCAGCATTTATCAATGTGCGGCAGACATGATCCGCTATATCGGATCATGTCCATCCGCACATTAATAAATGGACCCCTTGGTATCTTTATTTAAAAAAGCAGGAATGTAAACTTATGAGCCAGCCCATTTTTGGTTCAGTACCCTGGATAGCGTTTATGCAATATGTAATATGTGTTTTTGTTTAATAGAAATACTTGAAATGTCTGTAATCTTTACTTAGAAGAAAATGTTTTTTTTTAATTTTTATATATATATATATATATGCCGGTACTCACTAATTAGATTGAAGTTATTTACAGTACTTGCTATATTTTGCAGCCCCCTCTTATGAAAACTAGAGTATTTACATGATGATTACAAATATTACCTGTTGTGAGATTGCAGAGACGGAGATACTTACTGCATAGTTAAAGGGACAGTCTACACCAGAATTGTTATTGTTTTAAAAGATAGATAATCCCTTGTTTACCCATTCCCTAGTTTTGCATAACCAACACAGTTATATTTATATATTTTTTACCTCAGTGATTATCTTGTATCTAAGCCTCTGCAGACTGCCCCTTTATTTGTTCTTTTGACAGACTTGCAGTTTAGCCAATCAGTGATGGCTCCCAGGTAACTTCATGTGCACGAGCACAGTGTTATCTATATGAAAAACATGAACTAACACCCTCTAGTGGTGAAAAAACTGTTAAAATTCATTCTTAAGAGGCGGCCTTCAAGGTCTAAGAAATTAGCATATGAACCTCCTAGGTTAAGCTTTCAACTAAGAATACCAAGAGAACAAAGAAAAATTGGTGATAAAAGTAAATTGGAAAATTGTTTAAAATTACATGCCCTATCTGAATCATGAAAGTTTTTTTGGACTAGACTGTCCCTTTAATGGCGGGAATTGAAATGTTTCAATTCACCTGCCATTTACCTCTTATAGACCCCTAAGTCTTTCTGGTCTCTCCAGGTTCTATGTTATTATATGCAGCTGATTCACCAAAGCACAGTCATCTCTCTATTCTTTAGTGAATGAGCTGCACAGAATAACATAGGAACTGGTGAAACTGGAGGTACTGGTAAGACTGGTGAAGCTGGAGAGCAGCCTCCAAGTGAATTTTGTCCAGTGAAATCTAAGGTCAGTAAAGGAGCTCACAAAAAAGTCACAAGGTGTATCCCAGAACTTTGTTGTATCTGCAAATGTTTGCAGTGCTTCATTACTGATATATATTATGCATGTATCAAAATCGTATTAAAGAGACAGTCTAATCAAAATAAAATGTTCATGATTCCGATAGGGCATGCAATTTTAAACAACTTTCCTATTTACTTTTATCATCAAATGTGCTTTGTTCTCTTGTTATTCGTAGTTGAAAGCTAAACTAGGTAGGCTCATACGCTAATTTCTAAGCCCTTGAAGGTCACCTCTTATCTCAATGCATTTGACAGTTTTTCACAGCTAGAGGGCATTAGTTAATGTATACTATATAGATAACATTGTGCTCACACACATGGAGTTACCTAGGAGTCAGCACTGATTGGCTAAAATGCAAATCTGTCAAAAGAACTGAAATAAGGGGGTAGTCTATTTAGATACAAGGTAATCACAGAGGTAAAAATAGTAAAAATACTAATATAATTGTGTTGGTTATGCAAAACTTGGAAATGTGTAATAAAGGGATTATCTATCTTTTTAAACAATAACAATTCTGAAGTAGACTGTCCCTTTAATTTCCCATTAAAGACAAGTTGTGCATTGTGCACTTGTGCACACTACTTTTATATTTACTTCAGGAAATATCACTATTCAGCAGTTTGTATTCTACTGGGAAACTAAGATAAGCCTTTGGGCTAGGGTTTTAATGCTGGCAAAAATGCAAACTAGAGACTATATTAAATTCCAGTTGAAAACCTTAACTTTACTACAGTCTTTTCAGAATTTTGTAAGTATGACTTTAAATGTAATTTATATAGGAAATAAAGGAAACATATTAAAGAGAGAAGGAAAGGGTTTATTTCAAATTAGTTGTCGTGGTACAAGGTTACTAATTTCAAAGAACCGATTAAAAAAATTAAATTAATAGATTTAATTTAGGGATTCAATACAATGTCAATAAGATTACAATACATAGAGGATACTGAGTTTTGGAGCATGATGCTTTAGGAGGTGGAAGATTCCAAAATAAACAAACAAACAAAAATAGCTTAGATACATTTTCATAAAATAGATCAGCCTTGTTTTAATACCTAGAAAAGAAACGTTATGAAATTTACCCAAATCACCAACTCTTTTGGAAGAGGAAGGAATTTGTTGTACCTATATAAAACTTTTTGTCAAATGTTCCATTCCGGTTTTTATTTTACATTCTCTCTGGATGTAAACCTTTAATCTGATGAAACATAAGAAGTTTTGATTGGCTGGGTAATTTATAATCTCAACTACTAGTCACTTTTACACCAGTATTATATCAATAGTTTTATACAGATATATTCAAAGAATACATTATCCCTCTATAAAAGTCCCATAGTTAAGGAATGGCAAACCTTAGTATGACAAAGGAGACATGCAGTTGGCACATGGCATGCAGTGCTGCCCTGGACCACCACCATAATGCCAGATGAAGAGTTTTTGTTATGATTATCACAAATTTGCACACACTCCTGCAAAAAGGTTTGCCACCCTGAAACTCTACATAAACCTCATAGATTCTATCTAACATACAGGTTATAAAACTATTTGCACATTTTACCTTTAGCTCACAAATATCTCTATTACGTAGCCGCAGAAAATTTGAAAGTATTCCCAACATCTTTCTTTGGCCATTTTCATTGCTTTAGCATTTGGTGGGTCTTGGTTGCTGCTCTTTGTGGTTGCAGGTCTCTTGGTGGTTGGCTTTTTAGTGGTTGATGTCTTTGTTGGTGGTGGTTTCTTCTGAGGTTTGGCAGTGTCACTTTGTTCAGGATTCCCACTACCATCAGTTTGTTTGAGCAGAGATTGAGATGGTGCCTTTGGGCACATGCTGTGCCTTATCACTTGTGATTCACAAGCATTGCTCTTTTCCTGAAGATCCAGGCTTAGCTGCTGCCAAAAAGCCTTAGGATTTTTGTTGTGAGCTCTACAATATGATGGTTTCCCTACAAAATCACATGAGTATTTCTTAGCCAGTTTCATACATTCAATCTTTACCTTGACCTCACCCTGACCACTAACTGTCATAACACAGGCATCCTTGTTTTTTGTTTGAAATGGGATCTTTTCTTCAGAAGCATCATTCTGTGCAGATACTGTTGTATAGAAAATCACTATTGCCAGAATAAAGATGAGGGGCTTCATATCCAAATGCTGATTGTAATATCTTAACTTGTCAAAAGATTGTCCATAAACAAAATAACCACAGAGTGTATGTGGTTGTATTTGTTTTAAAAGATGGATACAAAATGAAGTCAGTGGTTAGCAGTGCATTGATTTTGTTCTGCACAGCAAGAATGCATCTGTAATGAATAGCTCCGAGCAGTATTTAATGACCCAATGTGATCTCATAGCAAGGTAACAAGACATATCTTGTTAAATGCTGTAAAATAGCCATATAAGTGAAAGCACGGTTTACATGTTAAATATTCTAACATTTTTGACATTATATATTTTACTTTCCTTTTTTCAGATTTCATGTTACAGCATGCTGTCACAAAGATAAGGATTCTCATATTTCCTGGTGTCACACTATTATATTTTAGATTATACTAGAGACAGGTGGACTTTAATATGTTTCTCTTTATTTTGAGATCAAGTTGAACTGACTGGGGGAGGGGACAGGTTTGAGTATAATATAGCTGTAGTATACAGAACATTACTACAATATACAGAAAAAGTTTGCATTTAGTCTTCCCAATTCCTGTACATTTTGTGAGGGAGAGGAGAGGGTCCTAAATAAATCTGACCTTAAAATAATAGTTTTAATGTGTATTATGTAGTAGAGTGTTCCATTAGACAACAGGTGAGCAAATGTGAACCTCATTTGAATTTATCTACCCACAATCCCTAACTACATTTGAATCGCTGAATGTTGAGGTATTATGAGGTCAATCACAATCTTTTGGCCAATCTTTATTGGTCGGGCTTTAGATACTGATAAGCACATTTAAGATTTAAGGCAATCCCAATCATAGGTTTTAAAGTATTCTTCCTGATCCAAAAATATATAAAAGGCCCTGTACATAAAATATTACAGTCCAGGTCAAGGCTATCACATTCCTTTTTCTCAAAATATTATACTATTGGAAGTGTTGCCGGCTACTCTTTTTTGGGGATTTCTTGAAATACAAGTCCAAAAATAGTGTCTTTAAAAAGGCATCTTTTGTATAACGTCTTGTAATGTGACTATATTGATTATATCAGTAAAAAAAATAATCTAAAAAGGATCTTCTTTACAGTGGGGTTGTGAGGTTTAATTTTTAAGCATTTTAAAAAATTAATAACATATAATTTTGTTTTTTTTTTGTTAATGCTTTTATTCTACAAAGGAATACCCCATTCTGTAATGTAAGAATGTAAACTTTTGTCAAGATTTCTGTGGCTCCATTGTTTCATTAGTGCACAACTCTTAAAATAGCAATTTCATGATTTACTGTGTGTATCACTATAATCCTGCTATAAAAGAAGGTGTATATTGCCTGTCCACATTTAACATTCCACAAGCTACTTCTGGTGCAATTCCGTCCCCTGCTTGCGTGCAGCCAATCACTTGCAAGATGGGACTGTCAACCATCCCGATCAGATCTGATTAAGATGATTGAAATCTGCAACACTTTAGGTGGCGGAGAGGTTAAATAGCAGCAGTCACGTGAACATGAAACGCTGGGGCTCTGAAGCTGATATTGCAGCCCAGTGAATTGTTTAACTTTTAATATCATTATTGGGATATTTTTGAGTGGTTGTTACTTTGTTGGACAGATACCTTGGGCAGATATTAATTTTGCAAAAAAATAATTGCAGCTGTGTAAATTGTTTATCACAAATACATCACAGTGAAGTGCATCAAGGCTCCCAAACACAGCAAAACCAGTATCTTGTAGAGATGTGCATTCCGCAGTTTCATTTACTGCCAAATGCAGAAGTAGCAGCCAATTTTCAGTATTCAACTCTTTTCGAATATCCTCTTGTGCAAGTAAAACACACTAAGATCTGGTTTTGCCTAGTGTCACTATCTTAGTGTGCGTCACTTGCACAAGAGGATATTCAACTCTGACAATGTGAGAAGGACCTCAAGAAATGCATTAGGACTTGCAAACTATTATTACTTAATTAGCCCTTTTAGGATATGCACAGATCTCAACAGGGCCTATCTATCAAGCTCCTTCAGGCTCGCCAGAAACACCAGTTATGAAGCAGCGGTCTAAAGACCGCTGCTCCATAACCTGTCCGCCTGCTCTGAGGAGGCGGACAGACATCGCTGCAATTAAACCCAATCAAATACGATCGGGTTGATTGACAGCCCCCTGCTAGCGGCCGCAAATCTGCAGGGGGCGATGTTGCACCAGCAGTTCACAAGAGCTGCTGGTGCAATGCTGAATGCGGAGAGCATATTGCTCTCCACATTCAGCGAGGTCTGTCGGACATGATCCGCAATGTCGGATCATGTCCAACAGGCCTTTCATAAATAGGCCCCATGTTTTATGGCACTTTTTATATAATACACATAATATGTCTGGAGTCGTACATTTTTAATCATATTCTGATAAACATGTAGAAAGGCACTAAATATCAGTCTAAGTCTATTTCCTCTTAAACTGGCAAAATAACCTTTCTTTGTGTATTGTTCTTGTGTAGTCACTCAAATTAGTGTCTTACCAATGAGTAACTCAGAGAACAAGGATCTGCATCTAATCACTAACTTGGACCTTATAATATTTCAGGGGGCATACCCTGGTAGTGGCCATGCTAAGCCACAAATTCAGAGGCTCCAGGTGAGATCCCACTAATCTACTTTCAACTGCAGGATATTTTCAGCGTCAGCAATGCTTATATATCAGTCTGCTGCATTGTATCATACTAATATTGTTGAGCTCATGATCCCCAAGTACTGAACAGGACCATCGAGACGCAAGGAGGCGGCCTACACAGGAGCACTCGGAACCCCTCCGGTCATCCAGTAAACTTAGTGGCTACAAGCTTCACACTTCACAGCTAAGTAAGCTAAAATGACTAGATCTTCTAGAAGAGCTGGAGATTTTACTGCTTGGATACAAGGCTGCTTTCACGGCAGAGCTGCACATCACACTGAACCCCCGGTCCTCTGAGTAACCATCTGCCTTGGGACCCAGCTATTGTCACCTCTGCAAGATGGAAATATGTTTCTTTTGGCGAGAGTGAGGCTAGCTCCGTCAGATCAGTCAGAGCCCTGATGTATGTTTGACAACAGTTGACAATGTTCTTAAAGATACTAATATTGGCCGCTCTGTAGGGTTGCAGACTGCAGAGGCAGGAGCCTAAGGGATATAGCTACAATAGCAATGTGTATCAGTAGTAGCAGTCTTATCACAATGCAGGAGAGCAAAGACCCTGGATCAATGAGGAAACTTCCACTAACATAGAGCGAGCAGCACTTTTACTTTTTACCCCCTACTCAAGGAGAGACTCTGAGGTTATCATCTCATAAAGATCAGCTAGCACTTTGTTACTGAAATGTTAGAATTGGTATTGGCTGACTTGCCCCTATCTTTAAAGCTGGCTAGAAAACAGAGAGATTGTCCATTTTACAAATATCATATCCTATTTTATGATGTCCCTCAGATTAAGTTTATCTTATTATATTTTATAATAATATATGATGGCTAACTTGCCTGAGTTTTAGGAAACACTTTAATTTAGATATTGTAATGACTTTGGCTACTAAAAGGATTACCATTTAAAATGATTGTATTATGTGTTATTTCCTATTTCCTTACTAGTAATTATTTCTTTTAATTGTGCAAGTTCTTATTGTTTATATTCCTTTTTTAGCAACATTACAGATTTGTTGTTTTCCAGCCCATTATCTCTATAACAGAAATGATTGAATCTCTACTCCAGACATCACCTGACCAATATTATATCTTAGCTTTATTGTTATGAATAGTTGCAAACAAAGCAGTGTACAGCTTCCAGGTGAAACAAACAGGTGCAGGTGGGAAGAGGGACTGTCAACCTCTATGTATACAGCAAACAAATGATTCCACAGCACCTTTCTTTGCAAGAAAATGTATTAAACCTCTTCTCCCATGGAGGTACAAAACAGGTTACAGCAACGTTTCGGGAGATTATCCCTTAATCATGCTAATGGGCCTCATATGTTTAGATGCATTTATAGGCCTACATATTAACCCATTGAATATTGTTACAAAGTGAATCATATCACTAAATACTACCACCTAGTGGTTACATTTATTATTACAATTTAAACACATATATAAAGTTAAAAACAATACACCATTTACCTATGTACATCTAAAGATGGTTAAATATAGAAAAAGTATCAACCTGTTTCTTTATATATTGTATATAGTGCACACTATAGAAATACCTTAAGGTCAAGCTCTTGGGAACTAATGCGTCAAATTTATTTATCGAAAAGGATTCCTTTCATTTTAATATCAATTCCCTATTGCCACCCTTTCTTAATTTATCTACTTATTTATTTATCTATCTAGATTTATCTAATCTATTGCTGTAACCTGTTTTGTTCCTCCATGGGAGAAGAAGTTTAATACATTTTCTTGCAAAGGAAGGTGCTGTGAAATCATTTGTTAGCTTTATTGTTATGGTGATATCTGCTTAAATGTATGCTGAGATGAGGTATGACTTTTACATTTTCCAAATATTATTATTTATTTCCTAATGACAATTAGCCTATTGCTTGTCCTGCTCATCAGTTGCCTCCCCCATCACGTCTACTATTTACAGGTTTTAAATTGTCATTTTTAAATTCTACTACTATGCGATATGTTTATTAACATAGGGCCAGATTATACGGGGAGCGCTAATAAACGCTCTTGCTTGAGCGTTTACTGTGCTAGAAGTTAGCTTTTTGTGCGTGTCGGGTAGCGCTCCTCGTATTATGATTTGAAAGTAAACTGGTTTTCGCTTGTGAGCTAACCTGATGAGCACAAAAAGCAGAACTTAGAATATCATGTGTGCGTTCACGTATTTCCATATAGAAGTCAATGGAGAAAAGAAAGTGCAACCCTGATTGCATATTCTCATGTGTGCTGACCCGACTTGAAAACATGAATATTTCACATTCCATCGTTCTTTACATAGAAGAATATGTTCTATTTATTCATAATAAACATTTGATGGTATTTTGGTACAATATATATCTATAGCTATTGAAATACATAATTATATCTAGGTATATACACTCACTGGTCACTTTATTAGGTACACCTGTTCAATTGCTTGGTAACACAAATTGCTAATCAGCCAATCACATTGCAGCAACTCAATGCATTTAGGCATCTAGTCATGGTGAAGACGACTTGCTGAAATTCAAACCGAGTATCAGAATGGGGAAGAAAGGGGATTTAAGTGATTTTGAACGTGGCATGTTTGTTGGTGCCAGGAGGTCTGGTCTGAGTATTTAAAAAATTGCTGATCTACTGGGATTTTCACGCACAACTATCCCTAGGGTTTACAGAGAATGGTGAAAAAAAAGAGAATATATCCAGTGAGCGGCAGTTGTGTGGACAAAAATGCCTTGTTGATGTCAGAGGTCAGAGGAGAATGGGCAGACTGGTTTGAGATGATAGAAAGGCAACAGTAACTCAAATAACCACTCGTTACAACTAAGGTATGCAGAATACCATCTCTAAAAGCACAACACATTGAATGGGCTACAGCAGAAGACCACCGCACTGGGTGCACTCCTGTCAACTAAGAACAGGAAAATTAGGCTACAATTCACACAGGATTACCAAACTTAGACTATAGAATTTTCGAAAAATGCTGCTGATTTGAAGAGTCTTGATTTCAGCTGTGACATTCATATGGTAATTTGGTGTAAACAACATGCTTGTATCAATGGTTCTGGCTGTATCAACGGTTCAGGCTTGTGGTGGTAGTGTAATGTTGTGGGGGATATTTTCTTGGCACAATTTGGGCCCCTTAATACCAATTGAGCATTGTTTAAATGCCTCGGTCTACCTGAGTATTGTTGCTGACTAAGTCCATCCCTTTATGACTACAGTGTCCCCATCTTCTGATGGCTACTTCCAGCAGGATAATGCACTGTAACAAAGCTCAAATCATCTCAAACTGGTTTCTTGAACATGACAATGAGTTCACTGTACTTATATATAACATTAAATAGAGAGAAAAAGAGGATAGCTATATCCTCTTAAAAAAGAAAGGGAATTCATCACTCTTTTAAATTTCAAAACAAATTATTTTTATTAATCTTCCAAAAAAGAAGAATTTCTGTGTGACACATCAACTAAAGAGACAAGTAAAAGTATCCATATACATAGTACTCCTAAACACATTGTAGCCTAAATTGTCTAAGCTTATCTGAAATTTTAGCAACCATGATTAAGGAATATAACATTTATAGGTAAGTCAGCATATAACTTACTGCATAAACATCTGAGGCTAATCGACATCTTAAACATGGAGATTGGGCTGTGTTAGTCAGAAAGACTAATGTCCAGAAATACCGTTCGGGTAAATGATCGTGGCTTTCACTGCACACAAGGTCTAACCGAGCCGGAGAATAGTCCTTGATGGAATGCAAGTATGTTGAATGCTTATGTGACCTTAGAGAGGGAGCAGTTTACAATCCCCTCCTGGGACTCCCTTTATCGAGGGCTCATGTACAAACGAGTAGCTTGGCAGAGTTCAGTAAGCCCTCCTCCTTATATGTCACTGCACGTCCCTCACCAGCGAGAGATTACAAAAATCCTAGGCAGCTTTTCTGATAGCCCATTCCGGTTATTGTATTCAGTTGTAAGAATGATTGGACACCTTTGGCAATTTATTCATCTTTCAAGGTATTGAGGTTTCCACCTTTTGAGCCGTGACTGGCTACTGTTTATATCTGCTTCCACAGCCTTCATAGATGTTACCATAAGCAACCAATGGTTTAACATCGCATAGCACCTTTTTCCTATGAATGTCCAGATTAGAACATGGATAGCTTTTAAGTTACCGTCCTCTTTAAAAACAAGTGAGAACCGTAGCCAACAACATATGTGTTTCACCCTCCAGGCAACCTCTTGCTGAGGCTTAGTCAGGGCTATGATTACCTTGGCTCCAAACAGCCTTTTTAACCTCATGCAGCCCAACCTACTTTTTGAAAATACCTGTGGCTCTTAAAGGGACATTATCCTTACTGGTTTTATATACATTTACCTTAATGAAGCATAACTTATATACATCTATTTACATAGTTCTACTTTATTGGAACGCATACACATTCAGAAATCATGTTTATTGACTTTTTAGCTTAAGATCCAATTTATTCAGAGATACACAGCAAAGGTTTATCCATATAACTTAACCATTTAGAGAAAACATGCATAATCAGACTTTTCATTTAAGCATAGCGGAAACTTGGTTTTCAGCACAAAACTCCACTTTGCTTCTTTTTGCAGGAGAATTTTATCTATATCACCACCTGGCACCTATATTATTAGGATCCCCTTTATCTATGGCTACAAACTTCAGGGAACCTGGATCCCCAGCATGGTACTTTAAAAAGTGTCTAGCTACATTAGTATCTCTTTTGTAGTAAATATCATCTCTATGTTCTTGGATCCTGTCCTTAAGAACACGCTTTGTTTTTCTTACATAGAAGCGGGGGCATCCACAGTGTAAAAGGTATATTACTCTTACTGAGTCACAGTTAAAAAATTATTTTACATCTGTGACAGACCCATCTGTCCTGGAACTATGTGGCTCTCCTGGTTAATTTGTGTGGATTCGTATGATTTCCTGTCCGTACTTCCCCATTCGTTTATTCTTTTTTAATCTCAGAAACTGCCAACCTCCCTACGGATTATGGATTCTGGCATTATGTTTACGTCACCCTGTGCCCATTATAGGTACAGCCAACAGTACTAAAGGGGTTAACTCTCTCCTTGTTCAGTTTTTGAGAAACTGTATTTTCTGATACAGGTTTCCTGGCATCAGCTATTGTTTACTGTAATTAGGTTTAGGTGATACGCTTTCACCTTGTTTAATCACCTCCAGAGTCCAGACTGCTAGGTGCCAGGAAGGAATCCATTGTTCTCTTGTGTTTGATTGTTTAATTGTTTATGTAATGTATTTTTATTGTATCCGGTAAAAGGGCATTTTTCCTCTAGCCATGGAGATAATTGGATTTCTTCCCAATTATCTCCAGGATAGAGAGACCCTGCTTAAATACCGTGCATGTAGCCCTCAATAAATGAGATTCATGTTTTACCCTCAAGACGGAGCTTGGTCTCGTGTTTGGGGGGAATTGCTACTTTGAATTATTCTTTTGCCTGTTCCAGGAGAGAAGGATTTTATGTATTTTCCCCGTTCGGTGTATTAACTGGGTTCGTGAGTTGCTATTCCCGTATTAAGGGCATATTTCATCTGGTATTAACCCTCGATACCCAGAAGAGCAACTACACATCCGGACCTAATGGGAGTACCGTATGAAAGGCTGAAAAGAGCTACCCTTAAACACCTGCTAGAACAACAGGGATGACAAGCCAGTAACCTCAGGAAGAGGGAGATTATTACAATACTGACTGAGATGGATGGAGTACCAGGGAACGAAGGAACCAATGGGCCCAGCATATCAGACAGAACCCCCGAAGAAGCAAGCTTTGACCGGGCGGTTAAAATAAGACTAGTGCATTATGGTCCCAACCCGACTACAGAAATTATCGACCGGGTCATAGCCGCTGTGGAGGCCAACCTACTTCACCAAAGCGGCGCTGCAGCAGCCCAAGCCACAGCAACCCCAGTGGAAAAGAGAAAAGTACATTTTGCAGCTTTTAAAAACTTCATTGAAACAGGAGAGATTAATGGGTACCTTGTGGATTTTGAGAGGCAATGTGCACTACACAAGGTACCCGCAGAGGACTGGGTCATGATATTATCCGGAAAATTATCCGGCTGGGCCAGCGAGGCTTTTCGGGCCATTCCTGATGAGGAAGTCGGGGATTATAATGCTGTAAAAGAAGCTCTGCTCTCCAGGTATGCGGTTACACCTGAGGCATACAGGAGGTGGTTCAGATACACTGTTAAACTAGCTGGAGATTCCTACGTTGAGTGGGCATGTAGGGTGCACTGCACAGCAGCTCAATAGATGGCGGCGTGCCAAGCGGTATCCGGGGAAGAGGTGCTGCAGCTTTTCCTGTTGGAACATTGCTTTGACAAGTTATCCGCAGGAGTTAGAGAGTGGGTTCGGGACCATAAACCCTCCACACTGCATGAAGCTGCTCGCCTGGCAGATGAGTATACGGATGCCCGCAAACTGGACACTGCTGCCACTAAGACCCCTGCCAGAGTGGAGTACCGACCCACAGTCAACCCAGCAGCTACCGGTTACCATCCCCCGGCGCACCGCTCTACAGTACCACCTCCAGCCACGAACTATCCTCAGCCAGCCCGGTTCAACTTGCGGGACTACTCGCAGCCTATTCGGTGCTTCGGATGTAAGCAACTAGGGCACAAAAGACCAGAGTGTCCACTAAACACAGCGAACCAAGCACAGTCCTGGAGGAGACCTGCCGGCGGAAACCCACGTAACCCCCAGCCTGCTGCCCACTGCGTAGAGGAGGAAGAATGCTGGGGCATCCTACATGAAGCAGACCCTGTGCAAGCTGCCCACCGGGATAAACGACAACAGCACCGGCAACTAGTTAAAGTGAATGGGAAGGTGGTCAGTGGTCTACAAGATACTGGTGCTACCATGACCTTGCTCCAAATGAACTTGGTGTCCGAGAACCAGCACACCGGAGACACTGTGGCTGTGAGGGTAGCAGGGGGTGCTGTGTTCCGCCTACCTGTTGCCCGGGTACATTTGGATTGGGGAGTGGGTGCTAGACATGTGAATGTGGGGGTCATGAAGGATTTACCAGCTGATGTTCTACTTGGAAATGACTTGTGACTACCCGTGCCCAGACCCGTGCCACCGAGACCGACCCACCTGCTGCTGAGAACCAGGTAAGACTCCCCCAACTTGTACCCTAGATCAGGCCCCCTTAGGCTGGGATACCCCAGAGACATATGGGAGGGAAACCCGGGAGGATCTGACCCTTCAGAAGTATAGGGCTAGGGCAGATGCTGGAGAAGATGGGGTAGATGGGGAACGTTATGAGTGGGTGGGGGATAGGCTATATACAATCCCTAAACCTTCCCAGAAAAGTACTGCCCCTCCGCAGAATTGGCAGCTGGCAGAGATTCTGCAGATTGGGCATGATGTACCATTAGCTGGACATCTAGGGTCCCACTGCACAGCTCATAGAATCACCCAAAATTTCTTCTGGCCCAATTTTAACCAAGATGTGCAGGTATATTGTAGTAATTGTGATACCTGTCAATGGGTGGGTAAGTGGGGGGATCACCCAAAAGCTAGGCTTATGTCTATGCCTATTATTGGGGAACCCTTTTCCCGCATAGCCATTGACATTGTGGGTCCACTGGCCAGAGCTAGTCCATCAGGTAAGAAGTATATTCTCACTGTTACCCAGAGGCAGTAGCACTGTCTAATATAGAAGCAGAGACAGTAGCTGATGCCCTGGTTAAGGTTTTTACTAGGGTTGGGTTCCCTAAGCAGATTCTATCCAATCAGAGGACCCAGTTTACCACGGTGCTCACCCAGCAGCTTTGGAACGTGTGCGGCATTAAACCGCTGCTCAGTATGCCTTATCATCCACAGACTAACGGTCTCTGCGAGCGCTTTAATGGCACCCTCAAGCAGATGCTGTGGACCTTTACTGACACTTGCAGAGACTGGGAGCGATTCTTGCCTCATCTGTTATTTGCGTACAGAGAGGTGCCCCAGGAATCTACTGGGTTCTCTCCCTTTGAGTTACTCTATGGGAGAAGGGTCCGCAGACCCCTGGATCTCATTAGAGGACACTGGGAGGGAGAGACAGAGCAGGAGGGGACCCCCATAGTACCATATGTCCTGGAACTCCGGGACCACATGGAGAAAATGTCCCTGATGGTAAGGGAGAATCTCCAGGTGGCCCAGGGGAGACAGAAGAGGATGGTACGATCGGGGTGCCCGGCAGCGGGTCTTCCAGGTTGGACAGAAAGTTTTTGGTGCTCAAGCCTGTGAGGACAAACAAGAGGCAAGCATCTTGGCAGGGCCCGTATAAGGTGTTAGCTCAGGTGTGTGATACTACCTATATTATAGCCAGCTGTGCAGATAAAAGGATCCAGCGATCCTTTCATGTGAACATGCTGAAGGAGTATCAGGAGAGGCCAGAGGATGTTGCTGCAGTGTGTGCCCCTGCTGCAGATGACTCAGAGAATTTACCCCTTCCCGACTTACTAGAGAAGGACCCCCAGACTGACCTCACTAGTCTTTTGCAGCTAGGGGACCAGTTAAGCCCTACAGAGAAGGTACAGGCAAGACAGCTTCTGTGGGAGAAGCAGGCGACATTCTCCCAAGAGCCCGGCTACACTACCCTAGCTGTACATAAGGTAGAGACCCCTGGACAGAATCCCCTGCAACAGCCCCCCTACCATATCTCCGAAGCAGTCTGAGAAGGAATGCGTAAGGATATACAGGAGATGGCTCGGCTGGGAGTCATCAAACACTCCAATAGCCCTTGGGCTTCGCCTGTAGTCCTGGTACCTAAGAAAGATGGGACCACCTGGTTCAGTTTGGCCTGCAGGCAGCTCAACGAAAGGACCACCTATGACGCCTACCCGATGCCCCGGGTAGACGAATTACTAGACCGTATTGCTAGGGGACGCTATCTGACCACCATAGACCTGTGCAAGGGCTATTGGCAGATTACCCTGGCCAAGGATGCTATCCCCAAGTCAGCATTTGTCACCCCATTTGGCCTGTACCAGTTTAAGGTCATGCCTTTTGGGATGAAGAATGCTCCGGCTACCTTCCAGCGCATGGTGGATAGACTCCTGGATAGCTTCCAGGAATTTGCTTGTGCATACCTGGATGACATTGCGATCTACAGTGAGTCCTGGGAGGAAAGCCTAGTCTATGTAGGGGTGGTCCTGGACAAGATTCGGGCTACTGGCCTGACCTTGAAACCAGACAAGTGCCATCTAGGTATGGCTGAAGTACAGTACTTGGGACACAGAGTGGGGTGTGGGAGCCAGAGACCAGAGCCAGCCAAGGTAGAGGCTGTGGCTAACTGGCCCACACCTATCACTAAGACCCAAGTGCTAGCCTTCTTGGGGATGGCAGGGTACTACTGACATTTTGTCCCGGACTACAGTACTATCGCCAAGCCCCTGACTGACCTGACTAAGAAGAACCTCCATAAGCAGGTCCTGTGGACTCTAGCTTGTGAAGCCAAATTTCAGGCACTGAAGCAGGCTCTTGTGAATGCCCCTGTCTTGGCTGCCCCAGTCCCTAACAAACATTTTCTCATTCATACAGATGCTTCCATGTATGGACTGGGGGCTGTGCTGATACAAGTAGGGGAGGATGGAGGAGAGCACCCTGTCGCATACTTAAGCAGAAAGTTGTTACCTCGAGAAGTAAGTTATGCGGCAGTGTAGAAGGAATATTTAGCCCTGGTCTGGGCACTGAAGAAGTTGAGCCCTTATTTATACGGACAGGAATTCTCTCTTATAACAGACCACAATCCCTTAGTCTCACTTAACCGGGTCTCAGGAGACAATGGTAGATTGCTGCGGTGGAGTTTAGCCCTCCAACCCTATAACTTCACCATCAGCTACCGGCCCGATAAGCAGAACGGGAATGCAGATGGATTGTCCCGGCAAACTGACATTTCTACCACCTCCTAGTCCGGTCATCCCCAAGTTGACCCGCCAAAGGGTAAAAGCCAGATCTGCCGGAGTGTTCCAAAAGGAGGGAGCCGTGTTACAGACCCCTCTGTCCTGGAACTATGTGGCTCCCCTGGTTAATTTGTGTGGATTCGTATGATTTCCTGTCCGTACTTCCCCGTTCATTTATTCTTTTTTAATCTCCCAAACACCGCTGAAACTGCCAACCTCCCTACGGATTATGGATTCTGGCATTATGTTTAAGTCACCCTGTGCCCATTATAGGTACAGGGTGTGAATCCAACAGTACTAAAGGGGTTAACTCTCTCCTTGTTCAGTTTTTGAGAAACTGTATTTTCTGATACAGGTTTCCTAGCATTAGATATTGTTTACTGTAATTAGGTTTAGGTGATACGCTTTCACCTTGTTTAATCACCTCCAGAGTCCAGACTGCTAGGTGCCAGGAAGGAATCCATTGTTCTCTTGTGTTTGATTGTTTAATTGTTTATGTAATGTATTTTTATTGTATCCTGTAAAAGGGCGTTTTTCCTCTAGCCATGGAGATAATTGGATTTTTTCCCAATTATCTCCAAGATAGAGAGGACCTGCTTAAATACCGGGCATGTAGTCCTCAATAAATGAGATTCCTGTTTTACCCTCAAGACGGAGCTTGGTCTCGTGTTTGGGGGGAATTGCTACTTTGAATTATTCTTTTGCCTGTTCCAGGAGAGAAGGATTTTGTGTATTTTCTCTGTTCGGTGTGTTAACTGGGTTCGTGAGTTGCTATTCCCGTATTAAGGGCATCTTTCATCTGGTATTAACCCTCGATACCCGGGTTATACCATAACAACATCAAACTTTTGTGCACTTTCCAGAGAACCTGTTGCACTTTTCCATGTAAGAACAATAAACACACTTCTCACATGGAAAGCTTTCTTTTATCCCCCTATTCTTTCTAAGTCAGTCAGCTGCAGAGGTGCTTTTCTCAAATTTACTCCTTACTATTTTATGCCTCAAATTTATCCAACTGGTGATACAGGAACAATATATAAAATTAAGTAATAATCCAAATAACAAGTTCCATTCAGTTCTCTTTAAATTACTTATTGAGGCTAGGAGAGATATCCCAGCAAGAATTCAAATTTATGTACCCTGAATTCCCCAAAATGCCAGTATTCTATAAAATCCCAAAAGTCCACAAGAGTATGATAAAACCCCCAGTTAGACCAATTGTCTCCGGAAAAGTTAGCTGTACTGAAAATCTAGGGCAATATGTTGATTCCTTTCTGCATCCTTTCCTGGCTAATCTCCCATCCTATGTGAAAGATACAGGTGATCTGGTAAAGAAATTACATGGAATAACTGTTTCCAAGGACACTCTAGTAGTGTCTTTAGATGTTGAAAGCCTATACTCCTCCATACCGCATAATGTTGGCATAGAAGCAATAAGATCCTTTTTTGGAAACAAGAGGCTCCAAATTTGATAAGCACACCAAATTTGAAGAGCTAAACAAGGACTTCCGTTGGAGATGGAGCTGACAGACACTCTGTACAGCTCCAAACTAGCCTAAGAGCCCAAGAACCACGAAATTGTTCCCCACTGCTACTACCTGCATGCCTGGCGTGGTCCAGGGTTTGTCGGGACCAGAGGCCGTGTCTGAGCCTAAGCTACGGAAGCAATATCTGGCTGTTGGTGCCTAGTGGTAAAAACCACACTCACTGCCGAAATGATGCCAGTAAAGAGGAGTTCCGAGATAGAGCTGACCCCTGAGAAGCCGAGGAGCATACAAGGTTTTGTGGGTGACCCCAATCCCGTGATTGATGCAATCGCTTGTAGCTCGTGGAGGGATCTGTGGCGGCGGCTCCTCCTCATGGTGGAGAGCATCACCCGGCCAACGGTGGTGGAGGATATCCCGTGGATAAGGAGATTTCTCTCCTGTTGCTGAATGCCCCAAGGGGTGGAGATTGTTTCAAGGAGCCGCTACCCGGTTTGTTGCCTTATTGAAGTTACACTGATGTGGGCTTTTGCTTTGTTTTGTCGACCATGCAAGGCTGATCATGGTAAGATCTAATCTGCTGTTCACTGGTTGAAATTTCCTGGGGGCGTTATGGAGTCGTCTGACCCAACAGGTATAATCTCTGCAAGACTTTTGCCGCTTGTACTTATTTTAGTGTATTATATGGACTACTTACACCGTATGTAAGAAAGGCTGATTTACTAAAAAAAAGTCTCAGTGTGTAGCTGCTGCTGTCTATTTGTGGCTACCTCAGATAAATCTCCTTTGGGTCATTTAAGAAAATTTCTGAGCTTCAGCTCTAATAATCTTCCCCATGCTGTGTGTCTTGGAACTGTCCAAATTTCCCCGAGTTTGAAACGACCTAGTGGGAAGATTTAATTTGTTACTATGGCTTTTTTATTTATTGGTGTTCACTCCGATAAACTGGGAACTTTATAACTCTTTATTTTGCCTATATCTTGCCAGGAGGAATGTAAAAAAATTGTGTATAAGAAGCTGGGAGGAGGAAAGTAAAAAAGTCAAAGAAGGACTTGCTTTGTGTTTTTTAACTCTGTATTGTTTATTCTGCCCAGAGTATAAATTCTCCTCATACTACATTTATGTTAAGTTGCATAAAGTTAGGTTGGTTTAGTTGATTGGTCTCTGGTATAGGAATAGTTTGAGTATTGGGCTCCTGATAAAATCTATAAAGGGTTTAGGTCCTTTATTACTTCCTGTCTGTGTTCCTGAAGTATTTTTGTTACATAAAATAGGCTCTGAGTGCACAGGTTATTTTTAAAAAAAAGAGAAAATAAAAGAGGGATGCAATCCCTCATATATCACTATTGATGTTTCCACATTTGTATTATGACATGTATTAAGTCCTAGATATACCATGGTTAGCATAGTCTGAACCACATTGTTTGCATAACTTCACTGCTATTTTTATAGTTTTTTTCTGTTTTGTTTTTTTCTCTCACTTTTCTCACACAGGTGAAACAAAATTCTCCCATAATGCCTCCAAAAGTTAAGGACAGGAAGAATAAGAGTGCAGATACTACCCTAGAACCCTCTATAGATGTGGTTACACCCACTTTTGATATGCAATCCTTATTATCTCAGCTAGCCGATATGTTCACTCCACAGTTTGATATTATAAAAAAAAGAGCTTAATAGTATATCTACAGATATTGTGTCTCTTTCAAATGAGGTTAAACAATTTGCGTCTAGGATAAATGAGGCTGAAAATAGAATTTCAGACCTGAAAGACCTAGCTAACACCCAAGATAGTATAATCCAAAATCAAGAGATTAAAATCACTAATTTTTACAATTAATCGCTCCAGGCACAATAGCATAAGAATTGTTGGTCTCCCAGAAACCTCCGAGTATGAGGACCTCATGAAGGTCACTTCTATATTACTCTCCCAAGCGCTAGGTTTCCCGGCTCATCAGCTTCCACTAGCAGTTGAAAGGGTGCATAGGATTGGCCCCAGAAAACTTAGTTCTGGTCCCCAAAGTAGAAGTAGAATGTGCATTTTTAAATTACTGAGGTATCAAGACAAAGTAGAACTCTTAAAACTATACAGAAAAACAGTTTCATTTATATTTGATAAAAATAAACTTTTACTGTTTCAAGATTTCTCACTAGAAACCTCTTCTAAGAAGAAACAAATGATACCGTATTGTACAAAACTTTTTGATAAAGGTATGAAAGCATGGTTAATCTATCCTGTTAAGATTATAGTGGATGATAAGGGTACTAGACAAACTCTAAATAACCCTCAAGAAGCTCAGGAATCAATTTATCGATACTAAATAGTACATATGGGTAGATTTAATCTTAGTTCAATTGTAAAGTACAAATGATTAGTTTTATTTTTCTGTGTATTAACAGTTTCGTAAAATCGGTCTTATAATTTTTGTTTATCTTTGTAAACGATATGTTCAGCTTGGTCTTTCTGGGTATAATTAAATTAGCTGTTCCTGATCTATATCCTTACAGTAGTGTAATATTTTTAATTATTTATTTATTATTATTTTTTCTCTCTCCCCCCCATGCTGTCCGGTTTGCTCAGCCTTTTCTCTGGCTTATTAGAGAGACATCCCCCAGGAAGCGTACACTTATTATTATTATTATTATTATTAATAAATACCTCTCCAAATTTAATCCAGACTTGGTAATGTTACAGGAAACACATCTTAAAGAGTCAGAAATCCCTAAATTGAAATGCAAATGGGTTGGGGAAATAGTGGCCACCCCGGCAGTAAAAAGGATGTCAGGGGTAGCTATTCTTTTTTATAAAAACCTGGATTATAAGATTATAAGAGTGGAGGTAGATTCAGAAGGAAGATATATTATTGCACAGATTAATGGTGGTAATTACACTTTGTGTAATATATATGGCCTGAACACATTTTCCCCAGAATTTTGGGATAATATTGGGTTTAAATTATTTCCTTTTATTGTGGGGAATTTAATAATAGGGGGAGATTTTAATATGTCTCTGTGTCCTGAATTAGATAGACTGTCATCAAAAAGAGAATATCATAAAATTGCAAAGTATTTTAAGAAATTTTGTCATTAATTAAGTTTGGTAGATATATGGAAGCAAAAAAATCCAGACAGGCTAAGTTTTACATGTGAGTCAAAAGTTCATAAGACGTTTTCCAGAATTGACATATTTTTAATTTCTAAACCATTGGCTATTTCTAAATCAGAAGCGAATATCAATGATATTGTGATATCGGACCATGCGACAATCTTAATTAGGCTTTTTGCTTCATCCTCTTCTAAGAATCAAAATTCCTCTTATTTTTCCGCACTTTTTAAACAGAAGTGGAAGGATTATACCACATTTAATATTGCCTACTTTAATAAAATTGAGTCTTACTGGGAAGCAGCTAAGGCTGTTATGAGGGGGGAAATAAAAGCTTATCTCTGCAGTTGGAGAAAGAAAGTTCTGGCTATGGAGTCTCAATTAGCCTCGCAAGTTAGAAATTCAGTTAGACGTTATTATATTGATAAGACGGCATATAACTGGAATAAATATTGCAAGGTAAGAAGGGAAAGGGATATATTTTTAAATCACAGGAAGAGGAACTCAATATTAATCACCACTTTAGAGGATTTTATGGGAATTATGCAAAGTTCTTGGCTAAATTAGTAAAAATTAGGAAGAATAAAAATCTTATTCCATCTATTAAAGTCGATAGTATAAGATACTCTAACCCTGATGATATTAATAAAGTGTTTCTTGAGGTTTTCCAGAAACTGTATACAGAATCAGAGGTTGATGTGGATATCCTTACTAATTTTTGGACTTAAAATTCCAAAGGATTTCTGAAGAATAACTTAAAGTGCTGAATCAGCCTATTTCGGAGGATAAGATTCTCGATGCTAGTTAATCAGCCAATATTAATAAGGCTCCGGGACCGGATTTCTTACTGATAGAATTCTATAAAATCTTGAAAGATGAAATAAAAGTCACTTTAGTGAGTTTATTTAATTTCTATTTGTATGCTAGCAATGAAAAACTATTTTTATGCAGCTCGTATGTCGCTGATATTAAAGAAAGGTAAGGATCCGGAGGACCCGGGGGCCTACAGGCCAATTTTGGTTCATAATGCGGATGATAAAATATTGACTGCCATCATTTCATCAAGGTTAGCTATTCTTCTGGATAAAATTATTCATTTAGACCAGGTAGGATTTATGAAACTAAGAAATTCACTTAAAAATATTTGGAAAGTTACATCCTTTCTTGATTACGTTTGGAATCTAGATTTAAATAAGGACGAATATAGACGATATAAGGATGCAGCAATTCTCACTGTTGATGCTGAAAAAGCGTTTGACGCAATTAATTGGAATTATTTATTTGCAGCCTCTGAGAAATTTGGATTTAGAAATCAATTTGTGGGATTTATTCGAAATCTTTATAAAAACCCTATATCATATTTATCTATCAATGGTACTCTTTCGCCAAAAATACATCTCAAAAGATGGACAAGACAGGGTTGCCCTCTCCTTTACTTTTTAATTTAGCATTGGAGTCATTTGCCATATTATTGAGGGACAGTTTACCAGGGATTTCCATGAGTACGCATAGTTTAAAAATCCTGCTGTATGCAGATGATTTACTTGTTTTTCTTGATAATACACAACAAACTATTCCACTAGTTTTGAGGCTTTTCCACTTCTTTTCGTCTTTTTCCGGTTATAAAACCAATTTTGATAAGAGTGAATTATTATGGTTGTGCAAAACCGGGACCAATCTTATAAATCATCCATTTAAAGTTGTGGATTTGTTTCGTTATCTGGGCATAGTTCTTTATAGAAATCCAGGGAATTGGTACAAATTGAATTTTCATCCGATGCTCCAAAATATTAAAGCTGATTTGGAATTGTGGTCCTCTCTCTTAATTTCTATCTCGGCTAGGGTTAACCTGATAAAAACAAATTATTTTTCCGCGGATATTGTATCTTTTACAAAACTTTCCATTATTATTATCCAATAGAGATATTTCAGATTTATATTCTTGGCAGTCTAAATTTATATGGGACAAGAAGAAGCCCCGGATCGCATTAAAAAGGTTAACACAAAAGAGGCTAACAGCCGGTTTGGCCTTACCAGATCTAAGATTATATAATTGGGCAGCGTTAGCCAAGATTGCACTTGATTGGCTAACAGAACTGAATCGGTTTGCATCATCTGATTTAGAAACATTTTTGGTAGCTTCTTTTTCGCTAAAAGTTAATTTACATTGTCCAGCAAAAAGATTACCCTTTAACGTTGCTAAGTTGATATCTATAAAAAATATTATTATAGCATGGCACAAAATCTGTGGTGTATTAAAGGTGTTATTATTTTCCATTTAGGTCCAGTATTTTCGGACTTCTTACCGATAATGGGTAATCTGGAGTTTATTCCAGGTATATGTCAAGATGTATTTAGACGATGGGCGGATTCCGATTTGCTTTATGATTACCAAATCTTAGAGTCAAACCAAATTTCAACTTCAGAGTCCCTTTTTTCAAAAGTTTAATCTCCCGAGGTCTAATTTATTCGCTTATTTTCAGTTGCGGCATTTTGTTTTTACTCAGAAGTGGGATCTTGAAGCCCTGTCTGATTGGTCCGATGTCAAGAATGTCATTCAAAGATTTGCAGCGAGTTTCACTTCAATATCATTGATCTATGATATTATGTTGGCTAAACAGGGTGAATTATATATTAATAAATTATGCAATTTCTGGGGTAGGTTTTTACCCGCCTTAGAGGACGATAGGATAAAACAAAACTTCACGATTTTAGATAAACTACAGATTTCTATGTCATGGAAAGAATTTCATTTAAAACTGATTAATAATTATCACTTATCGCCTTATAAAATGTCTAGATTTTTTCCCATCACAATCCTTTGTGTGTTCACTTTGCTCATTTAACAAGGCAGACATTTTTCATCTATTTTGGTCATGCCCTATAATTCTGCAATTTTGGCAGAAGATATGGTATTGGTATAGTAAATATTATAAAGACTTGAGGTAGCTCACAGCAGAAGAGATATTTTTTCTTACAAGTTACGAGCTTAGACCTAAGTTGGTTGTTAAAGTTTTAAATATTATCATTCTAACTGCAAGGCATTTAATAGTTAAAAGCTGGAAAGATCATGTTGCCCCAAGTTTTTTCTCTCTTTTTAAAAGAAATCCAATACCAGATTCTGTTTGAATCTTATCATACGAAATTTTCAGTAGAAGCTAAGATAAAAAGCTTCCTGTTGGATTGGCTCCCAATCATTAAATCTTATTCTCTCCCAATTCAAAGGCATATCCTTATCTTATTTTTAAATTCTATCTCCTTTGCTGAACTTGTGTTAGCCAATTTATTTCCCCCAGCATGGTTGACTAGCCCTAGGGAGCCTGGTTATGGATACTAAGGGAAAACTATGTCTGTAGGAGTTATCTCAGTTGAAGCATAGTTAATAAGCTACTATTAAGTAGTGTTAGTCACCAGTGGATTGGTTGCAAGAGTGTACCCGGTAGGATGGAGGATATTTAGGTTAAGGAAGAAGGGCGTTTTTTTCCCTTTTTTTCTTTTTTTTCTCTCCCCTCCTTGTTTTGTAGTGTTTTGTTTTTGTTAGGTAGGTTTTTGTGGGTTTTCTCTTAGATAATAAAAAAAAATCCCCAACAAGTGTATATTTATAAAAACTTATTATTGACATCAGAATTAATCATATGGTGTTTACTATTGCCACATTAAAGTAAATTTTAGTTATTGCTCTGGATTATCCTAAGCAGATTTACAAATTTTTGCCTTTTTTCTTTTTCTCCCTCAAAGTAGAGATATATGTACTTTGTTTATGACGTTTGCTTTTTCCTATAACGTATGTTATGCTACTATGATTATTATTAATGCCACATAAGAATGCTAGTTATATTATTATTATGATACAGAGGTGATTTCTTGTAGGATGTGGTGATTGGTCTGTAATGTGGATCTGATGTTAATTTCTTTTTTTCCCGTTCTATTGTTCGCGTTTCTTTGTATATTTATTTTTACATCTGTGGGCATCCTGCATGGTGCAAGGGAAAATGGAAATATTTTTTTCTTAAGTTACACTGTTGGGTCATAAATAAAATATTTTTTTTATAAAAGCACACCAAATTTATCTGTGAACTACTTGAATTTATATTGGAAAATAATATTTTATGTTTTCATAGTAGAATTTACAGGAAGGTACGTGGTACAGCAATGGGGGCGGTATGTGCCCCCACCTATGCATGTCTTCACTTGGAGGCATGGGAACATGACATTGTTGATCAATTCAGTAATGTTTTTGAAGAATCAGTCCTTTTATGGATAAGATATGTGGATGACGTCCTACTATTGTGGGATGGTCTGATGGATAGCTTAAAAACCTTCATTATTGACAAATGTAAATAATAAAAATATTTTCCGAACTAGTAAAATTGATATCAAAGAACTGACATTCCTAGATATAAAAATAAAGAAGGAAGGGCTATCTATAGTTACAGAGAAGTATAGGAAACAGAATGCTACCAATAGTATATTGGAAGCTAACAGTGCCTATCCGTATTCCTTGATAATAATATATAATAATGCGTAACTGTTTATCCCTAACAAAATTTGAACACTCAATACCTATGATGGATAGGTTTAGAAAGAGAGGTTATTCCAATAAATGTATAAAAAAAGCCTATACCAGGGCTAGAAACACTGATAGGGATAATCTTCTTTATCAGAACAGACCAAAGGATAATGTTATAAACTTATATTAACATACAATAACCAATGGAAAAACTTTAAAGAAACAGAGAAAAATTTGGTATATTTTGCACCTGGATGAGAAGGTAAAAGAGGTAGTGGGAGATTTTCCTCTGTTCACAACAAAAAGAGCACTGAATTTAAAAAATAAAATTGTAAGAATTGTTAGAAAGAATAGGGGGATAAAAGGAAACTTTCCATGTGGAAAGTGTGTTTATTGTCCTTACATGGAAAAGTGCCACAGGTTCTCTGGAAATTGCACAAAAGAGTTTGATGTAAAATAATTTTTTAACTGTGACTCAGTAAGAGTAATATACCTTTTACACTGCGGATGCCCCTGCTTCTATGTAGGAAAAACAAAGCGTGTTCTTAAGTACAGGATCAAAGAACATAGAGATGATATTTACTACAAAAGAGATACTAATATAGCTAGACACTTTTTAAAGTGCCATGCTTGGGATCCAGGATCCCTGAAGTTTGTAGCCATAGATAAGGGGGATCCTAATAATAGAGGTGGTGATATAGATAAAATTCTCCTGCAAAAAGAGGCAAAGTGGATTTTTTTGCTGAAAACCAAGTTTCCGCTATGCTTAAATGAAAAGTCTGATTATGCATGTTTTCTCTAAATGGTTAAGTTATATAGATACATTTATTGCTGTATATCTTTGAATAAATGGGATAATAAGCTCAAAAGTCAGTAAACATGATTTCTGAATAAGTGTATGCGTTCCAATAAAGGAGAACTATGTAAATAGATGTATATACTGTAATTTATGCTTCATTAAGATAAATGTATATAAAACCAGTAATGATAATGTCCCTTTAAGAGCCACAGGTATTTTCAAAAAGTAGGTTGGGCTACATGAGGTTAAAAAGACTGTTTGGAGCCAAGGTAATCATAGCCCTGACCAAGCCCCAGCAAGAGGTTGCCTGGAGGGTGAAACACATATGTTGTTGACTACGGCTCTCTTAAAGAGGACGGTAACTTAAAAGCTATCCATGTTCTAATCTGGACATTCATAGGAAAGAGGTGCTAAGCGATGTTAAACCATTGGTTGCTTATGGTAACATCTATGAAGGCTGTGGAAGCTGATATATATAGCCAGTCACGGCTCAAAAGGTGGAAACCTCAATACCTTGAAAGATGAATACATTGCCAAAGGTGTCCAATCATTCTTACAACTGAATGCAATAACCAGAATGGGCTATGAGATACGATGCCTAGGATTGCTGTAATCTCTCGCTGGTGAGGGACTTGCAGTGACGTAGAAGGAGGAGGGCTTACTAAACGCTGCCAAGCTACTCGTTTGTACATGAGCTCTCGATAAAGGGAGTCCCAACTCCCCCAAGGGGTTTGTAAGCTGCTCCATCTCTAAGATCATGTAAGCATTCCACATACTTGTATTGCATCAAGGACTAATCCCCGGTCTGGTTAGACCTTGTGTGCGGTGAAAGCCGTGGTCATTTACCGGAACGGACATTCTGGACATTAGTCTTTCTGACTTTATCTTTGTGCAAACACAGCCCAATCTCCTTTTACCGCCTATGTTTAAGACGTTGATTAGCCTCAGATGTTTATGCAGGAAGTTATTTGCTGACTTACCTATAAATGTTATATTCCTTAATCATGATATAGCTATCCTCTCTATTTAATGTTAAAGATAATCTAATTTAAAGGGTCTGCACCATTACCTTTCAAAAGGCAGATACATTTCACAGTTTTCGCAGCCTACTTTGGGATACGATTTTTTTCTCTCTTTATATGTAAACTTTTATATATATATATATATATATATATATATATATATATATATATATCTATATATATATATATATATATATATATGTACACACACACACACAGTATATATATATATATACACACACATACACACACACAGTATATATATATATATATACACACATACACACACACAGTATATATATATATATATACACACATACACACACACAGTACATATATATATACACACATACACACACACAGTATATATATATATATATAATTTAAAATACATAGAACATATTCTGCTAGGTGCAGAACATTGGAATGTGAAATATTTGTCTATATTATTATATAGTATTATGTCTATATATGTGTTTATATGTGTACATATGTCTACAAATACATATAAACATATAAATCTATCTCAATGTTAAAGCCCTTTACCTGTTTCCCCCCCCTAATACCTGAGACCTCGGACTGATTTAGTAAGCAGGTATGCTGCTCATTCCTCGTGAGACTTCCGGCTCATCGGAATCAGGAGTTAAAGGGACATGCCACCCACATTTTTTCTTTTATGATTTAGAAAGAGAATGCAATTTTAAACATCTTTCTAATTTACTTATATTATCTAATTTGTTTTATTCTCTTGATATTCTTTGATGAAAAGCATATCTAGATATGCTCACTAGCTGCCGATTGGTTGCTGCACATAGAAACTTCATGTGATTGGCTCACCATGTGCATTGCTTTTTCTTCAAATAAGGATATTTAACAAATGAAGCAAAATAAATTATGGAAGTAAATTGTAATGTTGTTTAAATTTCTATTCTCTATCTGAATAATGAAAGAAATATTTTGGGTTTAGTGGCCCTTTAAGAAGCTGTGGTCGGGATGATTGACACCCCAGCCAGGACATGGAGCAAGCCTTTTGGGCAGCATAGCTCATCTATTCAAGGCCACTCCACTCCTGGAAGCTACAAAGTAATGGGACGGGGGAGCTAGGCCGGGGAGGGGCAATGTGATCTGGACCGGAGGGGGGGTGGAGGCTGGGACGGTCTTCAAAACATCCCAGGGCCGGTTTGATTTCCCAGTCCGGTCCTGACATAGTTTAATGTGAACATGTTAACCAAGAAATGAAATTGCTGCTTTTGTTTGGATATGAACTTATATGATGGAGTTAAATCTTTTTTTTTATTCTTCATTCAATATAAAATTAAGGGCTAAATTATGTAACAATTGCCAAATCAGATATGAAAAACCTCATTGAATTCTTTATTTAAAAAAAAAAAAAAAAAAAAAGTAGTTTGTCCTTGCGAGTTGCCAACCATAGAAATAATGAAGCTTGCAGGAAAGGGAAACTTTGCTGGTGAAAGCAAAGTTAACAGTGACACACTTTATAAATGAAATACTGCCCCCAATACAAATCAGATTACCCTGTTTTCAGACTAAAGAATCTTAAAAATGCTATATATAGTTACAAACACTTCTGCCATAGACTACTCTCCTAAACTCCTATCAGACTACTTAGCTTTACTCTTTAACAAAGGATACCAAGAGAACAAAAGCACAATGGATAATAGAAGTAAAATGGAAAGTTTTTTAAAACTTTGTCTTCTGTCTGAATCATGAACATTTTATTTTGACTTCACCGTCCCTTTATTTACCAGTAGTTCTGCAAAACTTATTTCACAAGGCTGTTTACTGGTCTGCAACATGTCATTACATACCTTTTAGCTACATTTTTTAAAGCAAGTGAGAAAATTATACACAACCCCCTTTGTTAATCTAAGTCTGTACTAAAATGTATATAATGTGAGAGGTTTCATTAAAGAGACACTAAAGTCAAAAATAAATTTTCATGGTTCAGATAGAGCATGAACTTCCATTATGAAATTGTGCACAGTATTTTTTGTATACAAGCTTTCTTTGGCACCAGTTCCTACTGAGCATGTGCAAGAGTTCACAGTGTATACGTATATGAGTCTGTGATTCGCTGATGGCTGTCACGTGATGCAAGGGGATGGAAAAATGTAAAGGGCCAGTAAACCTACAAAATAATGTTATATAGACGCAGAATTATATAACATTAGCTTAGCCTCAAGTTTAAAGATCAAAGGATTACAGATATATTTTGTTTAAAAATTTGATTTTTCTACACGCCGCTCCTGGCTCTACTGAGCGGTTCTTTCTTTTCCTGTGCAAAATTATATAAGATTATTTTGTAGGTTTACTGGCCCTTTAAATTTTGCAAATGTGTCTACTGTTCATTTAAATTTCAGAGTAAGTGCTGCTGCGTTGTCTTTTTATTATACACATGTTAATTATCCAATTCTTCTCTATTTAATTGTCTTTTAATCTTTTTTTTTCTTGGTCAATATAGGTCAAAATAAACACCTGTTTCTAGAAAAGCGTTACGTAATTCCCCTTTTTAGCATAACTGTCATTTCTAATGTATGATTCAAAACATAAATAAAAAGTTCAATTTTGAACATTGTCACCCAAAAATAAACATACAATAAAAACTTTATTAAGAGATTTTATTAAGGATTGGATAATTAATTCATTTCAAATTACAGTAAAAATAGAAACTTTTTTTTTGTAAGTCTACAAATTCAAACATTTATTTACAAGTATGTCATAAGGGTGAAAAACTACTTAATAGTGCTGAACCTTAAAGGGACACTGAACCCAAATTTTTTCTTTTGTGATTCAGATAGAGCATGAAATTTTAAGCAACTTTCTAATTTACTCCTATTATCAAATGTTCTTTATTCTCTTGGTATCTTTATTTGAAATGCAAGAATATAAGTTTAGATGCCGGCCCATTTTTAGTGAACAACCTAGGTTGTCCTTGCTGGTTGGTGGATAAATTCATCCACCAATCAAAAACTGCTGTCCAGAGTCCTGAACCAAGAAAAAAGCTTAGATGCCTTTTTTTCATATAAAGATAGCAAGAGAACGAAGGAACATTGATAATAGGAGTAAATTAGAAAGTTGCTTAAAATCGCATGCTGTATCTGAATCACGAAAGAAAAAATTTGGGTTTCAGTGTCCCTTTAAGATACAATCAGTTATTGCAAAGTGTCTAGAATAGGACTACTTAGTAAATTGATCTTTTCTAAAATATTTATGAAATAATACAGTGCCTATTTTACTTTTGCAATGCAACCAATCGAGAAGGAATCCAAAATGAACTGAAATTTGCTGGTTTTAATACATGGCGCACAAATCAGGTGTGCACTTTTCTTTGAGCGCATTCATTTGTTTCATTTGGGTTTTGTTAAAATAAAAACTATATTTTATAAATGGTATTAAATAAAAAATATTACTATATTATATTATTATATTAATAGTAATTGTGTTTATTGAAAGGAACATCATGAAGTACTGTAAAGATTACATTTTTGGGGGAAAAAATATTTTTTACAAAAAATGGCCCCATTCCAATTGATCAGAATTTTTGTGCGAAAACATTTTATAGAATCTTGGGTAAATTGTTTCCCTGTTTTTATTTTCCTAAGCTGTTGAAACTATTAGCAAATAGAATATTGTTTGGTTTGGTTTCCCCATATTGATTTGTATCGTAGAACAGCCAATATATTATTCTATTTTAGATGCCTAATTTACATATATTTCAAAATGTTATACATTGCTTTCTTTTTTGTAAAATGGGTGTTCCTGTGCAGACTAAAATGTTTTTCTGTGGGAGTTGTCCCTATCAGCCAGTAAAGTAGCCCTCAGGACTTGGTTATGCAAATCATTAATCTTCTTGATTCACTGTAGATTTAAACAGCTTTTACTTAACCTCACAGACAAACACATACATATACACACACATGGGTTTCACGTCCCTTTAACAAAGCCATGCCAACCTAGATATCCACATCCAATGTGGTTTTAAAGGTGTGAAGGCTGCTGAATTTGAATATCAAAAAAAAAAATTGCACAAAGCTACTTGAAACAAGTTGTCCGATGAAGTAGAATAACATAAACTGCTGAATCCTTCCAATAGAATTTATGGGTGTTATAAGGATGCAAATGCATTTGAAAAGCTTGTGATTGATGGCTTATTGAGTTCTTTTTAATTATTTAAGTGGCTTTGAATTTGAAAACTCTGAATCATTTCTGATGAATTGGAATGGGGGTCACTGTGCTTTAATTCACAGTTGGCACAATTGTTATTAACCTTGTCCATGAATAAATCACAAGGTGATTTGAAAGGGACGTGAATGTGAGAATTAAACTTTGATTATTAAGAAAAAAAACATACAATTTAAAAAAAATAAAAATTCCAATTTGCTTTCATTTTCAAATTTACTATATTCTCTTGGTATTTTTGTTGTTGAAGTGTATATCTTGATATGCTTAGCAGCTTGCACATTTCTTGAGCACTAAATGACATCTACAACTACCATAAAGTTCTAAAGACCTGTGCACGCAAAGAATAACAAAATAACAAAGTGAACTTGATAATATAAGTACATTTAATTTCCTTTAATTAACTCTATTTAAGTTAAAACTATGGTTTGGTTGAGCAAATCCATTCCTGACATCTAATTAATAATGTAGATTTAATACTGTTTGGAGAGTCTGTGCTTGTCCAGTGATCCAGATGCCAAAATAACAGGACAAACCTGGTCTATTGTATTTTCATACAAATATACTTTGTGAGATAAATATATAAATATCACAGTATAGTAATTCAGATATTTCCAGGGCTTTTTTCTTTTTTCTTTTAATACATAAACAGAACATACAAATCGTATTGTGGATGGAAATGGCTGTTAAAATTTAGAATAGCGACAAGACATTTTCAAGGGAATTTTAAAAATAATATTAGCAGAAAACATTTCATATTAAACAATATATATCTAAATGAACCATGCTTTGTGTTTTTTAATGTTGAATATGTTATGCTGTAATACCTTGTGGAAAATATGTAAAACTAATCTACTAAAATAAATAGTGAAAATAATTTAAAAAAAATCCTTGATATAAAAGCTAGCTCTAGTGTAAACTCATATTATCCCTTACTGTTATATGTTCAGTTTTTCTTGGCAGTGGATGAATTCAGTTTATTTTTAACAAATCAGAACTTTGTGTTTGTTGCACCGAGATTTTTCATCTTGGATGGAAAGTGAGAATTTCCATGAATTTCTTTGTTACAGCACAGGCTTGTAATTTGCTACTCATAGCATAAAGGGCGCACATTGCACCAACTAAAGCAGCATTCCATCTTCATGTGCACAGCTTGAATCCTGAACCTGCAACTAATATAAGGAAAGAGATATTGTAACAGTAATTTGTTATTGTTACTATAAGTTAGCGTAACGTTAGACAAATATCTCAACAAAGTAGGTAAAATGTTCTTTTTACAATTCTACAATATCCAAAGTATCTTTCTTGGCTCATCCGTACAACTAAAGATGTGATGCTCATTAAAGGGGATGTAGAGAAATTCAAAACTACACATGTTCAGCCTATGGGGTATATTTATTAATGTGCGAGCGGACATGATACGATGTTGCGTATCATGTCCGCTGCACATCGATAAATGACGACAGCATACGCTGTCAGCATTTATCATTGCACTAGCAGTTCTTGTGAACTGCTAGTGCAATACCGCCCCCTGCAGATTCGCAGACAATCAGCCGCTAGCAGAGGTGTCAATCAACCTGATCGTATTCGATCGGGTTGATTTCTGTCTGCGGCCTCAGAGCAGGCGGACAAGTTATGGAGCAGCGGTCTTTAGACCGCTGCTTCATAACGTCTGTTTCCAGGTGAGCCTTCAGGGGCATCAAGCTCCATAGGGAGCTTGAAAAATCAGCCCCTATACCTCTTATGCCTTAACCCCTTAGTGAAAAGAGCACTTTTCCATTTTTGTTGACCGTTTGGGACCAGGGATATTTTTACATTTCTGTGGTGTTTGTGTTTAGCCGTAATTTTCCTCTTACTCATTTACTGTACCCACACATATTCTATACCGTTTGTCTCGCCATTAAATGGACTTTCTAAAGAAACCATTATTTTCATCATATCTTATAATTTACTATAACAACATTATAAAATATGATGAAAAAAAACAAAACACGTTTTCTAACTTTGACCCCTAAAATCTGTTACAAATCTACAACCACCAAAAAACACCCATGCTAAATAGTTTCTAAATTTTGTCCTGAGTTTATAAATACCCAATGTTTACATGTTCTTTGCTTTTTTTTTCCAAGTTATAGGGCAATAAGTACAAGTAGCACTTTGCTATTTCCAAACAATTGTTTTCAAAATTATCGATAGTTACATTGGAACACTGATATCTGTCAGGAAGCCCTGAATAACCCTTCACATATTTTTGTTTTAGTAGACAACCCAAAGTACTGATCTAGGCCCATTTTGGTATATTTCATGCCACCATTTCGTCGCCAAATGCGATCATATAAAAAAAAATTGTTCACTTTTTCACAATTTTAGGTTTCTCACTGAAAATATTTACAAACAGCTTGTGCAATTATGACACAACTGGTTGTAAATGCTTCTCTGGGATTCCCTTTGTTCAGAAATAGCAGACATATATGGCTTTGGCATTGCTTTTTGGTAATTAGAAGGCCACTAAATGCTGCTGTGCACCAAACATGTATAATGCCC